>NW_007747749.1:10727-12227 GCF_000696425.1 Galeopterus variegatus
GGGTTTGCCGTCGCTTTTCGTGAAAAACGTTTTAAAAAGTAAGTCAGAAGGCAGGGGCTGGGGATCTTAATTTCTTTCTCTTTCCTTCTCTCTCATAAATGACATTTGAGAGTTTGAAGAACCACAGTCTTTCCCCAAAGTTTATTTAGAAGTGTATTAATAAGTGCAAGTTTGTTTTAATTTGGATTTAAGTTCCTGGTTTGTACCACAATTTTAATTGCACACATTTGGTTCTGTCCTGTGCTGTTTCAGTCAGCACCCTCACTACTCTAGTTGGTGCATATGTACTCACACCAACTACAGAAACTTTACTAAATTTGTATGACAAAGTTTTACATAACCTGGTGATGCTGTAAACGGTGAACTGTGACCAGCTTGATCCTCTGGCTTTGTTTCACTGTCTGTGTCTTGCACCATTCCTCGCACGTTTATCGGCATACTTGTTAGCTCTTGCTGTGTAAACACATCACCCCCAAGCTTACTGACTAGAACCCGTTCACTGAGCTCACCACTCTGTGGGCAGGCAGTTTAGGCCAGGCTCAGATGGGCGATCTTCAGTTGGGCTGCTGCTTGTGTCTGTGGTCAGGGGACGACTTATCTCTGCTCCATGTGGTTGCCATCCCTCAGCCCTGCACACACACAAGTGCATTGTAGGAGCAGCAGGAGGACGTCCCACGTCCAGGAACACCTCCAGGCTGAGCAGCCACCTGTTGGCCAGAAAGGTCCTTGAGCCAAGGCCAATTTTGGGGGTGAGACATGGACTCCGCTTTCTGGTGGGAGGGGCTGCAGAGCCACATGGCAGAGGGGCTGCGAGGGGCACGGCAAGGGCGAAGCTACACAATAGCATCTCTTCTGAAAGGTTTGTGGAAAAGGGTACAGCACAGGAATACGGTCAGCAAGGGTGGCCTGTCTTTGGCAGCTCATGGCACACAGGTGTAGAAACCCCACATGGCACGGCAGGTCACTGCACACCCAGTTTTGTTGATGTGATCATTGACGTGCATCATGAGGTCACAGTAGATTGGCTCCTGCATCTGGCTCATCCCAGTGTGTTTGGGTGGCCGGCCCGTGTGTGGTGTCTGGTCTGAACAAAACAGACAGGACTTGGGTGCTGTGTGCTCGTCCACCTCACGGTTTACTCGGTGCATTTTGTTTTTAATTGTCACCTCGTAGTTTGAATACGTTTCCCCTGGTTCTGTCTTTCAGCTTCTGTTTGGAGAACTCAGAGGGGTCAGAGGCAGAGGACAATAAAGAAATGGGGAAGACGGCTGGAGTGGGGCGAAGAGAGGGGAAAGAGACGCAGAAGAGAAAGAAACGTGGGAGAAAGACCTCCTCCTCCTGAACAGGAGTTCGAGAAGTTAGTGAGGGGTGGGGGCTATGCTTAGGGGCAAGAGACAGTGCCAAAGATTGAATGAAGAAAGCCAATCCGAAAAGGGTACGCACTGTATGATTCCAGCTATAGGACATTCTGGAAAAGGCAGAATGGAAACAGGAAAGAGT
>NW_007747750.1:0-243 GCF_000696425.1 Galeopterus variegatus
TTCTGACTCGCATCAAGTGCTCTTAGCCATTTAATGATATTGCAATTCCAGAAACAAACTCGAGTTGCCCTTAAACCTATTCATCCCAAAGGGTGGCCCACTGAAATTGACAACTGGTTTTTGAACTGCTTAATGTGTATGGGAAGATAAGACTGGGAAAGACAGGCATACAAAACAGAAGTTACCATCCTGCTCATGGACAATGGCAAAAAAGTTACACTGAAAATATTCTTCCCTTCTCCA
>NW_007747750.1:5996-6230 GCF_000696425.1 Galeopterus variegatus
TGGCTTCTGATATACATCAGTTATTTCATAACACATGATGGTAATAGTTATATTAATTGAAGGCCTCATGTGAATGATTGCATTTAATTTGTACAGTTGAGGAAATTACATTTATGGAGAAAAGGGAGCTTCCCTGAGTTTGCATAGCTCTGTAAGTGGGGGGCCAGGATTCCCGCCCAGTTCTGACTCGCATCAAGTGCTCTTAGCCATTTAATGATATTGCAATTCCAGAAA
>NW_007747750.1:11934-12227 GCF_000696425.1 Galeopterus variegatus
CAGGCCAAACGACATCCATCTGGGGGAAGGACAGATTAGGCCTGGGGGCCTCCAGCTCATGACTTCTGATATACATCAGTTATTTCATAACACATGATGGTAATAGTTATATTAATTGAATGCCTCATGTGAATGATCACATTTAATTTGTACAGTTGAGGAAATTACATTTATGGAGAAAAGGGAGCTTCCCTGAGTTTGCATAGCTCTGTAAGTGGGGGGCCAGGATTCACGCCCAGTTCTGACTCGCATCAAGTGCTCTTAGCCATTTAATGATATTGCAATTCCAGAAA
>NW_007747751.1:0-240 GCF_000696425.1 Galeopterus variegatus
GGCCTCATGAATTCTCTGACTTCCAAGTGGAACGGTGTCTAAATTGAACACAGTAAAAGATAATTTACTCATGCTTTGATGTTCAGTAGATTAAAATATATATACCAGTTGGCAGCAAAAAAATTTTTTTTTTGTCTTTTTTCGTGTCCGGCAACGGATCGCAACCCTCAGTGTTGCGGCCGTACCGGACCAGGACCGGCAACAGGATCGCAACCCTCGGTGTCACATCCGCACCTCGCT
>NW_007747751.1:5762-6249 GCF_000696425.1 Galeopterus variegatus
TTAATAAAAATTAAGGTATATTAATTTTATAATTAGTTTTCTAAGACATCATTCTTTTTTTAGGGCTTTCAATTTGTTGGTATAAAGTCACATATTCTATTTCTTTTAATTTTTAAATGTTTCTCTGAATACGGGGTGTTAATTTCTTTTTCACTTATTTCATCACATATTTGTGTGTTCTTGTTTTTTCTCTTGATTTGACTTGCTAGAGATGCTTGTCTATTTGGTCCATCTCTTCGAAGGTCTAATTCTGAGATTTATCTTATCTACTATCTTTTACCTTCTATATTTCTGCTTATGTCTCTGTTAATGCATTTCTTTTTTTTTTTTTTTCCTAACCAGTTATTTATAATTTGCGGTGGAGAAGTTGATCATAAGTTTTTCTAAATCTAGAACATTTATCTAAGTCTAAAAACATTTTTATCCCACCTCTCCCCCAAAACTTCATACCCATTAACAGTCACTCCCCATCTCCCTCTCCCCCTAG
>NW_007747751.1:11996-12226 GCF_000696425.1 Galeopterus variegatus
CTTAGTTGATGCCCCTGTTGTGGGCAGCATTATTTCACTAGAAGAGATTAAATAGAAAGGAATTTTTTTTTTTCCCCTTTTTGTCTTTCGTCGTGACCGGCCACGGATCGCAACTCTCAGTGTGGCGTCCGGACCGGGACCGGCCACGGGATCGCAACCCTTGGCGTCACTCCTGCACCTCGCTCAGCCAGTGAGCAGCCGGTCTGTATGTGGGATCCGAACCCTCGGCG
>NW_007747752.1:0-255 GCF_000696425.1 Galeopterus variegatus
CAAAATGATCCAGTCCAGATGCACTTGTTGCCTTTTTTGGCCCATGACTCTTATTCTCCTCGAGTAGGGAATGGGTCTTCATTCTTTCCTTTAATTTAATTATCTTGTCACTTTTGAATGTTACACAACAGATATATTGCAGAATTTCCCGACGTGTTTGGTTTTTTTCTTAATCTTAAATTCAGCTAATGCCCTTAAGCTTAAGTGGATGTATTTATTAGTTTGCTAGGAGTGGCTGGTTTAAACATCAGAATT
>NW_007747752.1:5924-6297 GCF_000696425.1 Galeopterus variegatus
ATAACCCTCTATTTTTTTATTGCTTTTCTATCTCATGGTATCTCTGGATAGTAGTGCTGATGATTTATAACATTAAGGGCATCAAGAATGAGAGCAAAAAAGAAGCTCTCTGGCCTCAATAATGTGCACGAGTACCAAATGCAAGACGGTTGTAAAATTTGCTGCACATTCTGGGGTTGTGCCATACCTGACAAGCCTGTCTTAGATAGAGATTGAAAGAAAAGCATGCCCTGAACCTTGGAGAAAGCAATAGAATACTCTGCTCACAGGGCACTAGACTGATTCTGTCATATGCCCTCAGAGAGAAACACTATCTCTGAAGGCAAAGCTGTGCTGCCCTGGTCTGATCTGGGACTCCTGGGGACACTGAATT
>NW_007747752.1:11878-12226 GCF_000696425.1 Galeopterus variegatus
CACATGAGCCACTTAAACATTTTCTTTGGCTAAAACGCCACTTTTATTTTTATTTTTATTTTTATTTTTTAATTTTACGAAGAAATACTGCTATACAACATTATTGCATTTTAAAATTTCTATTTTTTTTTTGGACCTTTGCTATCCTATGACTTGGGAATATTGTGAAGAGTGCTTAGTCTGGCTATATTGTCTTTTATATTTTAGCACAGCTCTAGTATCATTCATTGCACAGTAAACACTGTTTTATTACCTAATTTGGTTTTTAAAATCCACTCTCCACTGAACCTTAAAAGTATGATGATTGAAGTCCACATTTTGCTTCTTGTTTTGACATGATGGATATTC
>NW_007747753.1:0-967 GCF_000696425.1 Galeopterus variegatus
TAAATATATTTTAGGTAAATTTAAATATAATAAAGGAGGAGTTTTTTTGTTTGTTTTTTTTAAAGAAGAAGTAGGCACTTTTTAAAGAATCAAATTTAATTTAGCAGAGTTCTAGGAACTGATTCCAAGATTGTCAAACTTTTAGGCTTCAGGAAATTTTAGGATGCTTATAATGAAAAAGTAAATAGAACCTTCACCATTACATTGATATTTGTGCCCATGGTAATACTAGGTAAACAGAAATTATTTGCTCACTTAGCTACTTCTTGTCTTTTCCTTATAGAATGCACATCTTCAGGGTACTAGGTTCATCCAAACATTGAGAGATATTAAACTTGACTCTTAATCATACCCTTAGAATTTACCCCTAGTCTTTAGCAACTTGTACCAGGTATGTGTATGCATTTCTTAGGTAACCACAGTTACAAAACAAAACTGGAAACCATTTCTCTCATTTTTGGAAAAAGTAAAAACTTCAAAAATGTTTATTTGAATAGAGAATATTTTATTGATGTATTCTAGGCACCTGAAACAGTACCTGGTAAACAGTTGGGCTCTCAATAAATATTTATTGAATGTTGGTTAAATGAATAGATGTTCTATTTTTCCCACCACCATCTTGATCATTTCAGCAAATGTGAGTGCTTTCCCTATGCTAAGCAATATGCTAGGTCTTCGGAAAAATAGAATGAGGTGGAAGAACCAGAGACCCCATTCAAGACCTTACGTAGCAAAACCTGGTAGGCAGAATAAAAGGAAGGGAGAGAGTGAATCAGACTATGAATAAGCCCTGTGTGATCATAGATGAGAAAGCTACCACCTTCCTGGGGAAATGACACAGGACTTTGAAGAGCAGAGGATGCATGATCTGGTGGATCTTGTGAGTGAGAAATACTAAGGAATGAATGAAACCTCCCAGGATCAGTGATGAATCTGTTTCTTTTTTTTTTTTTTTTTAAGTTAATCC
>NW_007747753.1:1967-2994 GCF_000696425.1 Galeopterus variegatus
CTATTAAAAATGCAATTGCAGCAGAATCTGGTAGAGGACTGTGTAGGTTCAGCAGTGTGCCACAGAAGTTTGGAGCAGGGGACTATCATCTGTGGGCTGCGAAGACCCTGTGCAGGAAAGGAATTTGAGGCTGAGACCTGGTGGATGAGAGGAGACAATCAGGGAAAAACGGGAGGGAGAGGGTGGAAAGGAGGGAAGGACATTCCAGGAAGAGGGAAGAACATGTGTGAAGCCACCCACTCCCATACAGTCCAAAGACAAATTTTCTGAGAGTCTTTAAAATAACTGGGTCCAAGAGCACATGGAAGACAGGTTTTCCTGTCACTCCTCCTCCGCTTCACTTTCTCCTGGGCCCTTTCAGTATGGCCTGCACAGACAGGCAGCAGGCAACACAGGCTTTCAGTGTTCCGGTATTCTCCACCCACTGACCCTGAAGCTGCAAGCCACAGGTTTCTTGGAACTGTGAATATTGTTTGAACTTAAGCTAAAACTGGACATGTGTTTTGAGTCACATTATGCAAGCATATTTATATCATCTGTTTATGACACTTACAGGTGGACACTATGATTCATTACACATACAACATACTAAACATAGAAGTGTGGAAAATCCTGAGCTGTGAGGAGTTGCTGGATATGGGTAAATGTGCAGAAGGAGAGGGGACTAGGAATCTTCTCTTAGAATTTTTTTTTATCTTTTCAAAAAAGATAAAATTTTTATCTTTGCAAAAAGGTTTTTGAGAGTATTTCATCAAACAGATCTGAGCAGATGAGGATGGGGAAGGAGGGAAAAGGATGACAGAGGATCATATACCACTATGACTGGTGATGGAAAATTCCCCTGATGTGTGTGTGTTTATGTATGCACACATATTAAACACACACATTAAAAAATCAGAAAATACTTGCCTCCTCTGGGGTTAGAAATGAATTATCTCCTTTTCAAAAAGAAGCATCTTGTTCTAAGACAATTATTTCTTTCTCTCCAGGAATGTTTTACATGATTTGGATTTTATAGTTTGTGTTA
>NW_007747753.1:5258-12226 GCF_000696425.1 Galeopterus variegatus
CAATGGAACATTTAAACAAATAAGGTAAAATAAATAGATATTTTAGTATTTCTGTTCCTCAATGGATTGCCCTATGCATACCCCTGGGGTTCTCATGCCTCACTGAGAAGATGTCTCTTCTAGGGGATTTATATAGGTTAAAAAAAAAAAACCTGCAGAAGGAAAATTATGACTATAAAATGACAAGGAAATGTTTACCTTTTATGAAGCCAGTATATTGTAAAGTTATTGGAAACTTCTACTCTCTATCAAGCCAAGTAAGACTTCACTGGAAATAAAATATGTAACAAAAAAATCCACAAAAAAATGCAGCACATTTTCTTTGGAGATATTGCTTTTAATTGAGTTGCTAAACCCACTCTGCAAACCCAGCAGTAGAGTATAGCCCTTAAGTCCAAAGTCTCTGGAGCTGTGTTCCCTAGGTTCAGATACTGACTGTAATCCATAGCAATGTGTCCTTGGACATGTTACTTAGCCTTTTTAAGTCTCAATTTCCTCATTTGTAAAAGGTAGAATGACAGTATCTCCATATTGTAAGGTGATTGTAAGAATTAGAGCATTGTCTGGTACATGATATATGTTCTAGGGTTAGTTGCTATTATTAATTTTAACAGAGACAGCATAAAAAACTGAGCTTTGCCCATTTCTAATCCAATATGTAAGGGGCTTGGAAGTCACCACTCTGTGCTACCAATAAGTTAAAAGCTCAACAAACTGAAAAAGAACAGCTCTTCTTAGATACATAAGAGAAGTGAGCTCACAGGGCAAACCACTGACCCTGAAGTTGGATAGATAGGGGAATCCAGCAAGCCACAACTTACTGAAGCAGGAGACCCATGAGCAGAAACCTCCACAGGAACCAGTGCAGTAGGAAAACCTAAACTGTATTTGACATATTGATGGAGTCTCAGTGTGAGCAAGTCTGAAGGGCAAACACTCCAGTGGGACTCAGTAATGGGAGAATCCCCACACATTTGTGAATTTTACATCCTGGAGAATATTGAAGAAAAATCTCTTCATGCATCCAGCATCAACAGGGAAAAAGCAGCCATTCTGAAATGCACCAGAGCATTCTGTTGTTCTTCTTAACATGGTCTGACCTTAGGAGAAAGTATTCAACCAGAGCCTAATCTGCTGAGGTTCGTCAGAGCCTAACTGATCTTGGAGAAGAGAAATATCCAGCTCCAGCCCACACTAAGTCATCCTGTCCTACCTAATGGGCAAGGGGTGGAGGAACTTGAAAAACACCTGTGAAGTTCACAGTCCAGAGACACAGGCTCTTTAAAAGACTGAGATCTAATCACAGGATTATAGAATGCTCCACTTCTCCCCCAACCTTACCACCACATTACTAAAGGCCTATTTAGAGCAAATTATTTTACCCAGTCCATCATTCCCTGCCATCAAGAAAAAAAAATTAGAAGGAATATTAAGGGGAAAAAAAAAGCCACACACTTTGAAGAGACAGTTAAAGCATCAGAACTAGATTGAAATATGGCAGGGATGTTGGAATTATTAGACTGGGAATGTAAAAAGCTATTATTAACATGTTAAGCACCCTAATGGATAAACTAGAAAGCATGCAAAAGCAGTTGTGCAATGTTAGTGGAGAGATGGAAATTCTAAGAAAGAATAAAAAATAAATGCTTGGGATAAAAAACACTATAACATAAATAAAGAATGCCTTTGATGGGTTTATTAGTCCACTGGACATGGTTGAGAAAAGATTTTTCTGAGCTTGAGCATATCTCAGTAGAAAACTCCAAACAAATGTAAAGAGAACAAAGACAAAACAAAACAAAACAGAAATCCAAGCACTGTGGAAAAAACAACAAAAGCCATCACATACCTGTAATAAATATCAAAAGGAGAAGAAAGAGAGAAAGTAACAGAAGCAATTTTTGAAGTAACAATGACTGATAATTTTCCCAAATTAATATTAGACATTAAACCATAGATCCAGGAAACTCAGAGAACACAAAGGAGAATAAATGCCAGATGACAACAACATAAACAACAAACCCGAAACAAAACAATAAAAAAACCCAATACTCAGGAATGTCATACTCAAACTTCAGAAAATCAAAGACTAAAACATCTTAAAAGAAGCCATAAGAACCAAAACAGCTTACCTATAGGGGACCAAGAATAAAAATTGCACCCAACTTCTTCTCAGAAATCATGCAAGCAAGAAGAGAATGTAGTAAAATATTTATTCTTGAAAGAAAAAAAGAAAAAAAAAAAAAAACCCACCAACCTAGAATTCTGACCCTGTAAGATTATCCTTCAAGAGTAAAGGCGAAATAAAGACATTCTCAAACCAAATGAAAATTGAATTTGTTGCCAGTAGACATATCTTGCAAGAAATGTTTAAAAAAAGAAAGTTTTTTAGAGAGAAAGAGAATAATGTAGGTCTGAAACTCAAATCTAAAGAAAAGAAGAAAAGAAAAAAAAAAAGAGCATCAGACAAGGAATAAGTGAAGATAAAATAAAAACTACATAAGCTAGGAAGTCCTAGCTTATGTACTAAGACAAAAAAAAGGAAATAAAAGATATAGGGAAGGAAAAAATAAAACTGTCTTTGTTTACAGATGACACGATCATCAACGCAAAATATCTGTAAAAATCAACAAGAAAATTCCGCAAACTAATAAGCAATTATAACAAGGTTGTAAAACACAAGGTTAATGTACAAAAGTCAATCACTTTCCTATATACCAGCAGTGAACAATTGAAATTAAAATTTAAAAGAACAATATCACTTACATCAGCACCTCCCAAATAAAATAATTCGATTTAAAAGCTGACAAAATATGTACAAGATCTATATGAAGAAAACTACAAGGCTGATGAAAGAAATCAAAGAACAAAACAAATGAGGAGATTTATTAAGTCAGTTCTTCCTAACTTGATCTATAGATTTGATACAATACTAGTCAATATCTCAGCAAGTTATTTTGTGGCTATCTGTAAATCTAAATTTTATATGGAGAACTAAAAGACCCAGAATAGCCAACACAATGCTCATATTGAAAGAGAATAACAAAGTTTTAGGACTGACATTACCTGACTTCAAGATTTACTATAAAGCTACACTAATCAACATAGTGTGGTATATGTGAAAGAACAGAGAAATACATAAATAGATCAAAATAAAGAGCCCAAAAATAGACCTACAGAAATATAGCCAGCTTTGATCTTTGATCTTTGACAAAGTTTCAAAGGCAATGCAATGGAGAAGAGAGAGTCTTTTCAATAAATGGTGCTGGAAAAACTGGACTTCTATATGCAAAAAAAAGAAGAAAGAAAAAAGAAAAAAATGAGTCTAGACACAGACCTTATACAGTTCACAAAAATTGTCAAAATTGATCACAGACCTAAATGTAAAATGCAAACTATAAAACTTCAAGACAAGATAGGAGAAAAATCTACATGACCTTGAGTTTGGAGATGACTTTTTTTCTATAACACCAAAGCCACAATCCACAATACATGAAAGAAATAATTGATGTTAGATTTCATCAAATTAAAAACTCCTGGTCTGCAAAGGACTGTTAAGAGATTCAGAAGACAAGCCACAGACTGGAAGAAAACGTTTGCAAAAGACATATCTGATAAAGTTCTGTTATGCAAAATGTATTAAGAGGCTGGCCAGTTAACTCAGTCGGTTAGAGTGTGGTGCTAATAACACCAAGGACCAGGGTTTGATCCCTGTATGGGCCAGCCAACAAAAACAGAAAACAAATGAACTACTAAAAAGAAACCAAAATGTACAAAGAACTCTTAAAACTCAACAATAAGAAAACTGACAACATAATTAAAAAATAGGTCAAAGACTTTAACAGACACTTCATCAAAGAAGATATACAGATGGCAAGTAACCATATGGAAAGATGCTCCACATCATATGTTATTAGAGAAATGCAAATTAAAATGAGTTATGTCTACACACCTGTTAGAATAGACAAAATCCAGAACACTGACAAACACCAAATGCTGGCAAGGATGTGGAGCAACAGAAACTTACATTCATTGCCATTGGGAATGCAAAATGGTACAGCCACTTTGAAACCAGTTTGGCGGTCTCTTACAAATCTAAATATACTCCCACCATAAAATCCAGCAATTTTGCTCCTTGTTATTTATCCAAAGATGTTGAAAACTTACATTCACATGAAGACCTGAACACAGATGTGTATAGTAGCTTTATTCACGATTGCCAAAACTTTAGAAGCAACCAAGATGTTCTTTGGTAGGTAAATGGACAAATAAACCATGGTACATCCAGATGAATGAAATGATTCAGTACTAAAAGAAAATGATCTATCAAGCCACGAAAAGACATGGAGGAAACTTAAATGCATATTACTAAGAGAAAGAAGTCAATCTGAAAAGGCTACCTACTGTATGATTCCAACTATATAAAATTCTGGAAAAGGCTCTTTTGTCTTTTTTCCGTGTCCAGCAACGGATCGCAACCCTCAGTGTTGCCTCTGTACCGGACCGGGGACCGGCAACAGGATCGCAAACCTCGGCGTTGCTCCCGCGCCTTGCTCAGCCAGTGAGCGGGAACCGGTCTGTATGTGGGATCCGAACCCTCGGGCGGGAGCGCCGCCGTGCTTCCCAAGCGGCGCACTATCCAGTGCGCCACCGGGCCGGCCCGGTACAGCCACTTTGAAACCAGTTTGGCGGTCTCTTACAAATCTAAATATACTCCCACCATAAAATCCAGCAATTTTGCTCCTTGTTATTTACCCAAAGATGTTGAAAACTTACATTCACATGAAGACCTGCACACAGATGTGTATAGTAGCTTTATTCACGATTGCCAAAACTTTAGAAACAACCAAGATGTTCTTTGGTAGGTAAATGGACAAATAAACCATGGTACATCCAGATGAATGAAATGATTCAGTACTAAAAGAAAATGAGCTATCAAGCCACAAAAAGACATGGAGGAAACTTAAATGCATATTACTAAGAGAAAGAAGTCAATCTGAAAAGGCTACCTACTGTATGATTCCAACTATATAACATTCTGGAAAAGGCAAAACTATGGAGACAGTAAAAAGATCAGTGGTTTCCAGGGATTAGGGNATCTGCTTGTACCTGCAGGCTGCCTGCCACTTTCCACCATGAGTAGAAGCAGCCTGAGGCCCGTGACATATGCAGTTGTCCCAAAATTGTAAGCCAAATAAACCTCTTTCCTTTATAAATTAGCCAGTATCAGGTATTTCTGTTATAGCAACACAAAACAGACTAAAACACATGATGATGTCCTCATTATACTCTTGCAATTGTCATTTTAACTAACCTTTCCATAGTATTTTGGGAATTCTCCCACAGCATGACCTCTACCCCTACTCCCATCTTGCTAATTCTAGAATAAATCTATTAAAATCAAAATTGAAGGTATCTTCAAAAAAGAAGTTTAAAAATTTGAAAGAGGAAAGATGGTCTATTCCTGCACCATATCGTAATGGCTAGGAGAAAGAGGTCCACAGCCAGTTTATATGGGTTTGAATCTGGCACGCGCCACTAACTGTTTGATATTAGACAAGTTACTTAATCTCTCTGGCCTGTTTCCTCATCTGTAAAAATGGGGTTACTAACAGAACCTATTTCATAATGGTTTTGTGAGGCTCAGAGGAGATAACGTGCAGTAAGCTTTTACAACAGATCCCATGGCATAGCCACAATAAATGTAATATGTTTTTATCAACCAAATAGAAATTCACTGAGTGCCTGCTATGTGCCGGATCCTCAACACTGTGCAGCTGCTCCCCCCAACTCACACCAAACCCCAGATTTGTCCAATTTAGAACACATATTCCAATATGCTAAAAACAAGGACAAACTATGTTTCTTATCAAGAGTTTCCTTGCCACAGGGAAAATATCAAGACCCCGTGTGCAAAGTCTATTATCTTAAAGATGCCTTAGAAATAAAATGCCATGTAAAAAGATGTCAGATTTCCCTTTTTTTTCTTCCCTTTCTCCTTCCTTCCTTCTTTCCTTTCTTCTTTTCTTCCTTTTTTTTCTCCCCCCCCCTTCCTTTTCTCCTTTTCATTCTTGCTTCCTTTTTTCCTCCCTCCCTTCCTTCCTTCTGATAGAGTGTAGGACACACTATTTCAGAATTTGGCATGATGGCATTTGAGAAAACAGCAGAAACAGGAAGGTCGCTGTAATCATCCCCCCATCCTTCTTCCCTGAAATAGGTTGTAAGACTCTCATTCCAGAGATGCCTTTCCTATACCTGGAGGAAAGTTAACATTTTTATCTCTGAAGACAAAACAACACAGAGAAGAATCTGAATAAACATGTCTTGCTAAGTTCTCCCCAGTTTTATTGCCATTAGACTATACCCTTTTGTCCTGCAATGATATTTCCCCCAAACTATCCACTCTTCATCAAATCTAAGCATAAAAATACATAGTCTCCTGTTTCTTTGGATCTTCATTTCTCTGTGTCATGTAAAACTTACATAAAATAAATTTGTATGTTTTTCTCTTGTGAATCTGTCTTTTCTCATAGGGGCTTCAACCATGACCCTAAGATGAGAAGGAAAGATATTTCTTTGCCCCTACCTTTGTTTCCTTCCTTCGTTCCTCCTTTTCAACAACATTCATTGAAAATATGTTATGTATTATATTTTATGCTAGACAATCACAGAAATTTATATTATGGTGAACCCCTCAGAAATACTTGTAGCTTTGATTTTGCGCATAAGTCCAGTGAATCTTTAGAAGGAAACTTATATCATTCTGTGAAAATGTAAATGAACCCGTTGCAGTAAAACATTACAGATAGTTGCTTAAATATTAAATTTTAGGGTCTTTAAAACTTAGTTACTTAAATTTTAGGGCCTCCGAACTTGTTTAAATATTCATCTTTATCAGTATATAAAATTTGAGGATTCATCTCTAGTGTATATACAATATTAATTTACATAAATTGACTCATTGCAAT
>NW_007747754.1:0-248 GCF_000696425.1 Galeopterus variegatus
GCCAAACTGAAGAAGTTATTCAGCGAAATAAAAAACACAATGGAGAGTTTAACCAACAGGCCTGTGGAAGTTGAAGAGAGAACCTCTGAACTTGAAGATGGGCTGTTTGAAATAAGACAAGCAGACAAAAAAAAAGATAAAAGAATGAAAGACATTGAAAAAAATCTGAGAGAGTTATCAGACAACCTTAAGCACTCAAATATCTGAGTCATGGGTATTCGAGAAGGGGAGGAAAAAGGAGATTGCAT
>NW_007747754.1:5458-6324 GCF_000696425.1 Galeopterus variegatus
TGCGTTCAGCCAGTGAGCGCACCGGCCATCCCCATATAGGATCTGAACCCGTGGCCTCGGCACTCCCAGCACCGCACTCTCCCGAGTGAGCCACGGGGTCGGCCCCTAAGTTTATTTATTAATACTTTTCTTTTACATTCTAAAATGTTGTTCCAGAGCAGTGGGGGGTGGAGGAGCATGGAAGGGGAAAGGGAAGGAAATAGGATGGGAGGAATGAGCAATGACATGGTTGAGGCCAGTGGCGCCCTACTGATCCCTGCAGGGGAGTACAGGGGGCTTCCAACGGTGCCTTGGTAATTCCTGCTGTGTGCAGATGTCAGGGGTTGTGGCTGAATCCCTCGGCCGCCCACCACCCCAACTTGGGAGACCCAGAGGTTTCCACCAGTGATTCAGTGTTCATCACTGAGCTGATTATGGGTGTTGGGGTGACATGGCCAAGGTCCCCAGCCCCCAAACCTAGCATGGAAACCTGGGGTGCCTCCTGTGGTGGCTCAGTGGTGGTCACTGGGCTGGTTGTGGGTGTCTGGGGGGTGTAGATGAAGCCCTCGGCTCCCCACTGCCCCAGCTCAGTTGTGGCACATCCTGCAGTGACTCAGTGGCTGTCACTAGGGTGATTTAGGTGTTGGGAATGCATGGCCCAGGCCCTTGGTCCCTGACCGCCAAAGCTTGGGAGCCTGGGGTACTTCCTGTGGTGGTTCAATGGTCATCACTGGACTGGCTGCAGGTATTGGGGGTAAGGCTGAGGCCCAAGGCCACTCACTGCTCTGGCTCAGGAGGCAGGGTGATTCCTGCAGTGGCTCAGTGGTCAGTGCTCAAAAGTCCTTTTCAAACATCTCAAGGGTTTCTTGCTCTGTGGGGTTTAGTAC
>NW_007747754.1:11862-12225 GCF_000696425.1 Galeopterus variegatus
AAATAAATAGCAAAATGGCAGACCTTAATTTTAAGTGGAATTGGACTGAACATTCTACTTATGGCAGTGACTGTCAGATTTGATAGGAAAGTAGGACCCAAAAATATGCTATCCAGAGAGATACACTTTAAATACAAAGACACAAACAGACTGAAAGTAAAACACACACACACACACACACACACACACACACACACACACACACACACACAACACTAATTATGAAAAGCTGAAGTGGAAATATGAATACTAGACAAAAGAAATTTCAAGACAAAATACATTACCAGAAACAAATGGAACATAGAATGATGAGGACCACACTACTCTCTCCCATAACATGGAAAATGGAAAGGGTATCTCACC
>NW_007747755.1:0-1963 GCF_000696425.1 Galeopterus variegatus
TGATTTGCAGATTCCATATTTGAAAATTCACCTACTCACTAAGATTTATTTGTAACCTCAAAATTAGTACTCACAGTACTTCCTGGTCATTTGTACCCATGTGCAGAGTGGCAAAAAAATTGAATCACCCACCACATACGTTCACAGCTGAGGTCCAACAAAGGGATATGCTGCCTCCTTGTTTCAGCTCTCATGTGTTTCCTTTTCACAGTCTATTCAGTGCCACTTTTTTGCATTTTTGTGCTTTTTGTTGGTGATTTTACTGTTTAAGATGGCCCCCAAGCATAGTGCTGAAGTGCTGTTTGGTGTTCCTAAGCACAAAAAGGCTATGATGTTTCTAACAGAGAAAATACCTGTGTGTGAGGAAAATAGAATAATTTAGTCAGGCCCCCTGAACTCAGGTCTGGTTGGGGGTGGTGCAGCACATTTCTTGTAAACAAGTTGTGTGTGGGTGGAGTTAGAGCGCATGTGCACCCATGTGTCTTTTTAGTTTGTTGCTATTGTGTGTTCTTCAGTTTGTGAAGCAGGGCTGGCTGGCAGAGCTTGCATCTAAAAATAGAGCATGTTTACTTTGCTGGCAGCTGCTCAGTTTTTCTTTGGACTTTGCAGGTTGCAGTTGAGTTTCTGGGTTTCTCTTTAGACTGCCTAGCTCTTAGACGTGTGTGTGCTGAATAAAGACTATTATTCCTTCAACCAAGGCTCCAAGAACCTTTTTCCTATTACCTAACTCTTAGTCCTGCATGTGAAGGGTTTGTGAACGGGCTCGAGGGGTCTGTAAGCGGGCTCAAGGGGTCTGTGAGCTCCAGACCCAGCCCTAGCTCTACAGTGTGTTAGGTAAGCTTCATTTGGGAATGAGTCATAGTGCTGTTGGCCATGAGTTCAATGTTAATGAACAAATATAACATGTTAAACAAGGTGTCTAACAAAAACACACATAAAACAAGATTACATATTGATTTGTTGAAGAAATGTTGGGACCAGAGGCTCTCGGGAACCTAACCCTGTGTTTCCTGTAGGAGCAATGGTTCAGTATTTGCTGATTCAGTGCTGGCAGCGAACTTATACAATATAACTGCCTCAAATAGTGGGAATCAACTATACTTGTTCATGCTGGTATATTGTTCACCTGTTATCCAAGAAAACAAACAGGTTAATGTGGGTTTCACTTTTTTAGAGATGAGATNGGGATGTTGTTTTGTTTTCTATTTAGAAGCAAAGGGGCTCAGGTTATTGCCTGTTAATGTAGCACGATGGATATTTCAAACCTTCACAGAGATGCAGCCTCTCTTCCTGCTTTGGGTATGCATTTCCAAAAGTGACTTCTTCCCCGAGAACTTCTGTCTCTTATGTTCTGATGATTTAATGAAGAAATTATTCTTCCAGTTCAGTGACCTTCCCTTATCTCTCAGCGTTTTCTTCATCACTGTTCTATAATCTAAGAGCTGCTTGTGCCTTCTAACATCTGACAGCTTGCAAGAATAAAGGACACTTATGCACATGTTACTATTTTTAAAAGCATTGCTTTTTATTTTTAAAAAAGTGTTAGAGATGGTCTGATTGAAATTCCATTTTGGATATAAGAGAAGGGAGATTTATCTTCTAGCATGATCAGTAACGATGGTAAATGTCTCTGACGTTTTCCTATTCTTTCTTCAGTCATCGCTCATCTTGTAACTTGTGGCTCCTCTCAGGACCTATATTCTTTTCCCAAGTCAATCTAAATCATTCCCCTTCTACCAGACCACATGCAATGAGAGGGGCTCACTGGCAAGCCTGTTTTCTTGCTGGACGATTATAATTACAGAGAAATACTTTTTTTGAACTGACCTGAAGACTGCCTTTTATAATTTCCACCCATCAATCATAATTCTGCCCTCCAGAGTTCTATGCAGTCAATCCTCGTGATTTGCAGATTCCATATTTGAAAATTCACCTACTCACTAAGATTTATTTGTAACCTCAA
>NW_007747755.1:3568-7302 GCF_000696425.1 Galeopterus variegatus
GTGTTTTGAAACAACACACTGTACTCCATAAATATGTACAAGTAAAGTTAAATGTTTTGAATTATTAAAAAAACTGGAAGAAAAAAGAAGTACAAAGAATCTCTCTCAGTACATGTTGAGAGTCTGAGAATAATCAGACTAAAAGTATTCCAATAATAATCATCATAAGAACCACTTTACTTGTGGTGTACTAATTTACATTATATGAAGTATTTTCAAAAGCATCATTTCATTTGCTTTGTGCTTATAACCACACTGTGAGAAGGAGCACGTGTTATCCTTATTTCCAAATGAGGAACTGAGAAAAGAGGAAGAAAATTGATCAGGCGTCACAGCTTGTCAATGTCATAACTGGGCGTTGAATTCAGACCCTTTAATGCAAGTTGCTCTTGCTATTGTACCATGGTTTTCCTGGCAAGCTGTGATTCTCCTGCATCTTTTTGCTCCTCCCCTTTATTAGTGCATCACTCTTGACTCTCAATTTTATAATCCATTAAGCTAGATTATTATTGAGAATCAAGCCCTTGAAGGAAAATGTGTTTGTCTTGGTTGCACATATAGCAACTTAGAAGCAAACCATTACTCAATAATCATCTATTAAAGGCACACTATATACCCAACTCAAGACAACGGGAACAGGGAAGTAGGAAGTTTTTTTTGTTTGGGAAAACAAAGTGGACATACACAAAACTGAGAAAATAGCACTGTGTAGTCAAACCAACACCTCTTAAATCATCTCACATTTGGAGCATACTGGTAGTATGCAATCTGGAGAAAGTATGATTTGTTGGCAAAGAAAAAATAAGCTTTCAGTTCGGAATATATCTGCACATATAATAGGTACAGCCACACCCCCATTTAGTGCTGTAGATACATTCCAGAAAATACAGGGGGTAAGAGAATCAGCAGAGGCCTTATGGAGAAGCAGTCACAACATCATTTCTATCGCCTGTGACCACAGCTTACCATCACTACTCAGAGGTTTACTGGCTGATGTTTATGTATCTCTGTAGTCTTTACAATTGCTCTTATGTGGACCTAAGTAGACTGGAGGCCACACTTACCTAACCAATGATTGTCTAAGTAGATTGGAGGCCACACTTACCTAACCAATGATTGTCTAAGTAGACTGGAGGCCACACTTACCTAACCAATGATTGTCTAAGTAGACTGGAGGCCACGTTTACCTAACCAGTCAAACTTGCAATCTGCACTTGAACCTACAAAGCAACATCATTTTTATTCGTCTTTTGGGAAACAATCAAATTATTGGCTATGAATTAAGAAATTATAAGAAAATAAGCTATTAATGGCAAAAAGGAGCACTCTTATGGAATAAACAAAATAAGTGAGCCAGTGCTTGTCAAACTGGAAAAGGCAAAGTATCACAGCCTCCACTCATTAGCTCCACCTGCTGCTCAGCCCCCAAATAAGGTGGCCCTAAGGAAATAAGGATCTACTGGACACGGAGATTTCAAAAACCCGGAGTTCAGCCTGCCCAATGATCTGGTGCTCAGAATAGTCCTGCACACACACATACATGCATACTCACCTCTGCAGAGTGGTACCTTTCAGATTCTGGGGAATGCATGGGGAACTATGGAAAAGCATCCCCCGGAGTTGTTTACCTGGGGTGGGGGTGGGGAGTTGAGGGGTGCGGGGGGTGGTTGAGGCCAAAGGAAAACATTTTTTAAAGAATTACTGCAAATCTATCCTCAGGTCACCTGCATAACAGACCATGTTGTCCACATTTTCCTTCTTTAAATTAGGAACAAAGAGGACACAGAATATATTGGAAGGCCAAGTAAAGCCCCTCCCTATACATTCCCCACTGCTGACGAGGGGATTTCAGACTCCAGAGGCCATCAGAGCACCCATGTCATTTATTTTCCTGAGCTGAAAATTCCCGCCCAATGGAGCAAGGACTTGGATATGTGAGAAGGGAAAGACTTCAAAGACCCCAAAGAAAATCTTTTTTTAAGGAAATATTAGGGGCTAGTAAGGTTGAAAAGAAGAGGGCCCAGGTATCAGACACACTTGCTATGTTTTAATCATTGAAAAACAATAAAATATGTATTCTATTCAGAAGTAAATGCTACTTTAGAGGACAGGCAAGCAGAAAAGCTTTGCTCATTTATGCTCCTGGTCTCACCTGGGCAGACGAGGCTGGAAACAGGCAATCCTTTTAAACAGCAGACATTTGCTGCTGCTGCTGCTGCTGCTGTAACTATTATTATTATGAGCAATCTGCTTCCTTCACACTGGAAAAATGTATTGACTTATTCACCTGATCCACGCTGTTTTGGATGTCCAAAAGCCATTAGGAAATAATTAGGGGGAAAAATGCCCAATTGCATTTCTAGTGCTTTCCTAACTGTAACCAAGAGATTTTAGGTTTGTATTTTACATATGAATGAGACTGGGATTCCAGGTCTGCCTCCCCTGAGGGAATAAGGAGGAGGCGGGAGGGTGAGCAGCAGGTCACTCATTTTTGCCTTTCTGACAGAATGTGACATTTATCCTTACCACTCTGCCAGATGCCTGAAATTCTCATGTCTTTACAAAATATTTTTCTATTTAGTTGAATCAGGCAGCACAACTACAATACGTCTTCTCTCTGTGACTGCCTTTCACAGCCTCTGCCTTCACGAGACTTAGATGAGGTTTGGGTGATTCATGGCGCTTAAACTTCTCTAGAGCACTTTTTCAATTGGAAAATTCTCCTAAACTGAATGCATCATCAGCACGGTTGTCCATGCATAAAAGAACTACAAGCAAAACAATGAGCACCATTTTTTAAAACCTACGCTTAAGCCAAGAAAAACAGTTATATCACAAAATGTTAAAAGACCTTATTTTTCAGTTTCCAGGAATCTTTCATGGAGAACACGGCCTATCTTTGTCTTAGAGCCTCTTTTCTAGGCTTTCTAAATTACAAATAAAAGGAATGGTTTATATTCTCTTTAGCTTGTTTGCAAGTTATTAACATGATATATAGCAACGTAAGCAATGCCACCTGCTATATTTATGTAGAACTGATCACCCCTCATCCACATTAATTCTTCTCTTCTTTGAGATCATGCTTAGAAATCTTTTATATTCTAGGTGGTTTTATCATTATTATTTTTATTTTTCAAGGTATTAAATAAGAAGACAGTTCTTTTAAATGTTTTAATGTAGAAGATAGTCTTTAGGGAAAATATGTTATGCTGATGAACCCCAAATCTTACCTGGAACTTCAAATTTAAAATATTTACCTATATTTTAGATTTATAGGTCAGCATTCTGTAATGGAAAGAGTGCCCTAGTAGGAGTCAAAAGATGCAGGCTCTAGTTCTTATCAATGCTGACTCAGTTTCCCCAAATGTAAAATGGGTGTGTAAAAGTTTCTCATCCCGATGTCAGAGATATTTATTCTTTTATTTAACAAGTATTTATTGACCACAACTCTAAATCAGGAAAAGCAGCACAGTGTACTGGTTAAGAGACAGATCGTGTAGGTTTAAATCCTGTCTTTACCACTGAGTAGTCAAGAACGAGGGCACATTTCTCCATCTATCAAAAGGTACCCACCTCCTAGGTTTATTGTGAGGACTAAGTGAGTAAAACATTTGAATCTGTGCCTGGCACACATCGTAAACACTCAACAAATGTCAGGCACTATCAATATTGTTTTTACTGGTTGCAGAAATATAAAGATGGAAAGATACAGCTCCTGTCCTCACCTCAGGAAA
>NW_007747755.1:11304-12225 GCF_000696425.1 Galeopterus variegatus
TATCCTTATGATTCAAAACCATAATAAGCCTTTGGAGACTACTGTTCCAAATTAAATCCAAATGGCTATTTTCTACTTCTTTTTCATGTCTGAGCTTAGATAACACTTCTTCCAGGAAGCCTTTCTTGAGTTCCCACTAGCTTCTGTCTCAGTTTATAAACTTTCCCAAATGCTCCCATAACCTCTGCCTTTCCTCTGTCACAGGGCTCACTTCACTGTATGGGGATTGCCTACCCCTCGTCTGTCTCAACCACCAGAATGCTGGCCCCTGAGGGCCACAACTATGTTTAGCATGTTTATTATTATTCCCTAAATGCTTGGTACAACATCTGTCACATAGTGAGCACTCCATTCTCATTGGTTGAATAACCAAATAAACAAATGAATAAACAGGTAGGAGCTGAAAGAATAGTTGCTGAGCAACTGCCATTCAACAATTTATAAATACATATTGAGCACCCACTATGTGCCAGGAACAATGACAATGTTGAATTTACTATTGAAAGGATGATGATGATGATGATCACTTTTTTTCTTTTACCAAAATGAGATGACATTATAAGGAATATGCTTTCATAATTCAAAAAGCTGTTTTTTACTAGTTAGTGGATAGTAAGCAGTTTCAGTCTTCCCAAGATGGTCATCTTTGAATGCTGAAGACAAAGGGTTTGGAAAGACCGTAGATCAAAATAAGATGTAGCAACCCCATGAAGGAGAGTCTACCCATAAACACTGGAAGAGAAGAACCACAAACCAAGTGAGCTCTTTTTTTTCTTAGCCCTATAAATTATATCAACATTAAAGTTTTCTGTGTGTCTGTTTGTAGTGGATTCAATTGTGTCCCCCCAAAACTCACTGAGGCTTGAATTGTGTCCCCAGAGTTTTATGTATTAGAAACTTAGCCCCCACTGTGACTGTTAA
>NW_007747756.1:0-367 GCF_000696425.1 Galeopterus variegatus
CCTATAATTTTGGTACTTATTTATTTTTTATTTTAGTTTCCACAAATGTACACAATTCATGGTTTTTTCCCCCCTACAGAAGATATCTCATGGTGTTCTAATTTAAATTATTGCTAGTCTTGTCATTCTTTTCTGTTTTAGATTATGATACTCAGATCTCATTAATAGCAAGCAATGGGACCTGAAAAATATTGTGAATGTCTTATGCATGTTAGAAAATGAATATCCTGCTTAAAGAGTACCAATGAACTCATCACATAAATCCCACTGCCCCACATATAGGTCAAAGTTATGAATAAGAAAACCAGGAACATGTACCTCATGAAAGTCAAAGGACAAGGATTAAATCTTGAGGACAGTTTACTCT
>NW_007747756.1:6026-6412 GCF_000696425.1 Galeopterus variegatus
GTCCAGTTTGTATAATTGTTTCTATCCTTGCTTGTACTTTTGGTGTTAAAACCTAGAACTCATTACCAAATCCAATGTCATGAAGCATTCTGCTATTTCCCTTCTAAGAGTTTTAGCTCATTTAGTTTTTTGGCCCTATTTGAACTAATTTCTGTATATGGTTTTAGGTTAGCATCCAACTTCTTTCTTCTCTGCTTGGATATCCAGTTTTTCTAGCGTCATTTGTTGAAAAGACTGTCCTTTCCCCACTTAATGGTCTTGACACCCTTGCTGGGGATCATTTGATGATATATGCAAGGGTATATGTTTCTATTCTACTCCGTCAGTGTTTATTCCTGTCTTTATCCTTATACCATACTGTTCTGAATACTGTAGCTTTGTAGTGC
>NW_007747756.1:9414-9636 GCF_000696425.1 Galeopterus variegatus
TCCTCCTATTTCTCATTTGCAACTCTGATGCTGCATCTGAAAATGGAAACATAATATGAAATCTAAAATCCAAGCTTTCTAAAGCTGTAACAGCTATGTCCCTATTGAGAAAACCTTAACATTTTCTGAATTGTACACTTGGGAATTATTGTGTTCCTGGTTTCAATTTTATAAGTTATTGCTGGAATACAAACAATTAATGCTATTGCAAATTTTCAACAA
>NW_007747756.1:11786-12225 GCF_000696425.1 Galeopterus variegatus
CCTATTAAGTTCCTTTGTGTATTTTTGCAGATGGCATGATCCTATACATAGAAAAAACTAGCCATTCTACCAAAAAACTCTTAAGGCTGTTTAACAATTTCAGTAATGTTGCAGGATGCAAAATCAACACAAAAAGTCAGTAGCATTGTTATACTCCAATAATGGGCCATCAGAAAACAGAAATCAAGAAACAGCCCATTTACAATAGTTATGAAAAAATAAAATAAAATAAAATACCTAGGAATAAATTTAACGAAGGAGCTGGAAGATCTCTACAATGAAAACTACTAATCACTGCTGAAAGAAATTAAAGAGTACACAAAAAGATGGAAAAACATTCCATGATCTTAGATTAGAAGAATTAACATGGTGAAAATCTCCATACTATGCTACACAAAGTGATCTACAGATTCAGTGCAATTCCAATCAAAATACCAAT
>NW_007747757.1:0-490 GCF_000696425.1 Galeopterus variegatus
CTTCATTAATTTACATAGTAATCACATTCCTGGAAATTTAATGTATACTTAACTATATTTTTAAAAAACTTTTTAGCAGACGTAAGTTCTAGGCTTAGATAACTATAAGCAGGTTTTCACCCGCATCAATGTCTAGCACAGATACAGGACAACTCTGTCATACAGCAGAAGAGTTCTGTGCATTACAGGATCCCACCCGCCCCACTAAATGTCAGCCCTATCATTGGGACAACCAAAAGCAACTCTAAACATTTCCAACAAACTTTAGAAACCTGTGCTTTGCAGTGTAAATATTTGTGCTTTGCGGTTTAAATATTCAAAGCTGTGGACCCACTCAGCCTCTTAAGATATCATCTTAAGTCTATTCCTTTGCTGGATGCATTTTTTTGATTTATCTCTTTATTCTATATTTTTTAAATTGAAAATATAATGTTGCTGTAGACCTAACTCTTCTTTTTAACACCTGTTCTTATTCATTCCTAATAAGGTG
>NW_007747757.1:6011-6476 GCF_000696425.1 Galeopterus variegatus
AGTCTATGTGTGTCTCTACAGATGAGGCGGGTCTCTTGAAGACAGCATATACTTGGGTCTAGCTTTTTAATCCAATCAGTTGATCTGTGCATTTTGCTAGCATTTATATAACATGGAACTATGTATGCTGACAGCTGAATAATAACCATTCATTCAGCTTCCACAGTGCCAAACCTTGAGGGTCTTCATATGAGAGGTCTTCAAAAAGTTCATGGAAATATTTGTATTATCTTTCAATTCGTTTTCCATGAACTTTTTGAAGTACCCTTCTACAGTCTGTTGAGAAGTCAGACATTCACAGAGATAACCAGTACAAGTGAGTGAAGGACACTAACATTTGCCCTTATCGTACAATGCATTTTCAGTATATTATCCCATTTAATCTTCACAGCAAACCTGCAAACAGTTGGAATCTCTGCTGTATAGATGGGGAAATTGTGGTTCAGAGAAAGCGAGGTACCCAAG
>NW_007747757.1:11996-12225 GCF_000696425.1 Galeopterus variegatus
CCAAGGATTGCCAGCAACCACCATAAGCCAGGAGAGAGGCATGGAACAGGTTCTCTGAGTCCACAAGAAGGAACCAACACACCAACACTTTGATCCAGACTTCTGGCCTCTTAAATGGTGAGAGAATGAATTTTTGTTTTAACCCACCCAGTCTGTGGTAATATGTTAGGGCAGCCCTGGAAAACTAACACACCAGGCCTGTATAAGAAGTATAATGTGCAGCCAGGGA
>NW_007747758.1:0-409 GCF_000696425.1 Galeopterus variegatus
GGAAAGCGGCGGGCCGGGGCCCCAGTTTCGGGTACTGTCGGCATTTTCTCCAATCTCTGCGCCGAGCAGCGGAGAGCATCGGGCCCAGGTGTGGAGAGCTGAAATTTTTTCCTCTACTCTCAGGAACGAGACAAGGATGCGCACTCCCATCACTTCAATAAATATAGTACTGGAAGATAGAGCTACAACAATTAGGTATGAAAGAAACGAAGAAACAAACAAAAAATCAAATACAAAAGGAATAAAAATTGTTTCTGCTTGCTGATGATGTGATCTTATATATGGAAAACTTTAAAGACTATACCAAACAAAAACATAAAATTAATAAACATTCAGTAAAGTAATACATCACAAAAATCAACATTCAAAAATCAGTTGCATTTCTATACACTAACAATGAACTATCCAA
>NW_007747758.1:6022-6331 GCF_000696425.1 Galeopterus variegatus
CATTGTAATATTCTCTAATGTATTTCCTAACTCTGTGCAAAAAGAATGACATGAGATTTACGTAACCAGTGTAGACACTATGCTTTTATGGGATATAAAATATAAAACTAAAGCATCAGCATAGGAATATACATTTTAGAGTTCCATATTTATATCACTTAGTCATGTATATTTCTTAGAAGAAAAACAGTCATGGTGAGTAAGCAGCACACTTCTCAAGATTTAATGTGTGCAATAATGAGCTGGAAATCTTTTTTTTTTTTGTCTTTTTTGTCTTTTTCCGTGTCTGGCAACGGATCGCAACCCTCA
>NW_007747758.1:11710-12224 GCF_000696425.1 Galeopterus variegatus
CAGACGTATAGTCCGTGTCACATCTGAGAAATTATCAACGTTCCCTTCCACGTCAATCCTTCCAAAAGCCTCCCCACCACCGTGTGTGTTATGCGAGCAGCCCTTAGCGCGGACACACTTACCATCCTGTCTGTGCTGCTGCACCGCGGGAGTATGTTTGACTCCTCACCTAAATGGTTTCAGTCTTTGGCAGTAGAGCGTCATTTGCCTCTATCGCGAGTCGCCCGTGTCACCTGCCGGCTCTCGGCCAGGGCTGTGGCCCGCTCAGGTGCGGACAGAAGCAGGCAGGGCTTCAGCTGCCCGCACATAGGCACCTGGTCCCTGGCCGCAGCTCTCCGTGTCTCCGCGCACAGCTGAGAGAGAAAACCGACGGCGCCACGGTACCCGCGCCCCGGCAAAGGCGCCATGGCCTGCCGCTCTACGCTGCTCGGTGCAGGGATGGGAGAAGCCGACAGTACCCGATGCCGGCGCCCCAGCCCGCCGCTCTCCACGCCCCGGGACCGCCGCTCTCCCC
>NW_007747759.1:0-12224 GCF_000696425.1 Galeopterus variegatus
GACTCGCTGGAGCCAGGCGCCGGCCTGGCCCCCCTGCCCGCCTGGAGAGCCCAGGTGTGGCCGCGGCGGGGGTGGGGATGGTGCTTTCCTGCCCGCTCGCGCGGCCCTTCCTGACGCACCCGGGCAGGATGCAGCTTCCTCCCGCTCCCTCCTCCGCGACCCGGCCAGGAATCATGGAGAGAATTCCTAACGGGGGCGGGGCGGGGAGACAAGGGAAGAGCTTTGCGAGACACCGCCAAGTCTTGCCCCTTTTTTGGGGTGGACTCAACTTCCCCATTTGTGCAGTTGAACTCTGACCTCCTGGATCTCATAGGCTCTTGTCTCTCAGGGACCCCAGCCAAGACTGTGGGAAGCAGAGGCATCTTAACTACCTTGTCATAGCTCTTGTCGTGGTATTATCCCATTTCTATCCACTTCAACTCTGTGTCCTTGACCAGAATGTCAGCTCAGGGCTGGGAGACATTGACCTACTGTGTGCCCTTCCCTGTCCCCAGCGACTTGCCCGATGCTTAACTCACATCTGGTACTGAGGCCTGATGGAGGGTCTGAAGGCTTTCCCGTCAAAAGTTGAATCTGCCCTAGGAGGGCGGTTCTTACCCATTTCACAGCTGAGGACACATGAGGACAGTGGGCAGATCATCTCCAGTTACACTGCAGAAGCCAGCCGTGCTCCCTCAGACTTGGAGGTTGCAGACCCCCACTTCTTCCGCCCCCAGGAAAGGGAACCAGGAATTCAGTACCCTGACTCATGTCAAATGGCACCATGGTGAACATGGTCTTGTAAACCAGTCACCCAGGGCTCAAATGTTTCTCTGCCTCAGCTTCCTTATCTGTAAACATGATGGTAGGTATCTTCTACGGTTGCTATAAGGATAAATTATTTTTAAAATAGTAGTATAATTCTAGCAACATGTTAAATTGTTAAACACAATAAAAGGGTGTATTGGGGCTCTCAGCAGGGCTGGTTTTGCCCTTGGAGGCCCTCCCACTAATTGCAGTCAAGGGAGACTGAGGCACAGAGAAGGACACCTAACAAAACAGGGGCAGAACTCGCGGATTTCAGAGCAGTTTCCCAAGAACCCACCCCCACCCCAGGGTGAGGCTGGCACCAGGCCCACCAGGGGCCCTGCCCAGCAACCCATCCCCACCTCCCCAGTGTGCAGACCCAATCCGTGCCCAGCCTGGTGCCATTTTTCCATGGGACTCTGGCAGTGGCAGTTCACATCTGGAGTCTAGACTCGGAGGCTCTGCGGGCCGGGCCTACCGCCCGGGCTGGGCCACCACTGCCTGCTGTTTGCTCAGCTGAAGCTGGTTAATTGGAATTAGAGTGGCCTCTGCGGTGCCGGCTGGCCGGGCGGGCCCTGGTTGGCCGCTGCCGAGGTCTGTGGAACATCTGGCTGGGCCAGGACGGTCATTAGATGGCAGGCGCCCGGCGCCACTGCCACCTCGGCCTCCGCCGGGGGCCGTGGGTGACTCAATAAGGCCTTTGTGGACCCTGGGCTGCAAAGCTAACCGCGCTGTGTGCCTGGGCCGCCTGCCCCAGCTGCCGCCCTCAGAGGGGCCTTGTTCCAGGACCACACGGCCTTCTCCTGCCGAAGGAGACTGGAATCGGCAGGGATCCGAGAAGTCCCTGAAAGGGACCCCCCTGGCTGGTAGAAGCCTTTGAGGTTTCCTACCCTTTCTTTCCTTTCCATAGAGTCCTGGGCCCAGATGAGTTGGGTGGCTGGATCAGAGGCGCCCAGCACTCCAGCCACATTGACTGGGTCTCAGGGGTCTGGAAAAGAGCTGCACAGTCCTTAGGAACTTGGAACTTGATTTGGATTGCTTGAGGTCAAACCGATGTCCATGGGCAAGCTGCCTCCATTCCCTCACTTGCACAATGGAGCTAATAATAACACCTCCAACCTAAGACTGAGAATCAAGTGAAATCCTAAAACAATATGCTTGTACATTTCAATACCTAGTTAGATTATTAAAATGACACTCATGAGTCTCTGGTCAGGCTTATCTTTCAGCCACCTCCAAACTGGAAGTCACTGTTATTTTTAGTGTTTGGACCTGAAGCTTGGGCAAGGGAGAGTCCAGGGCTGGGAGCTGGAGGCCTGAATCTCAGGCCAGTAGCCACCCTCTTCTGTGTCAAGTTTCTGTATCTAGTGAGCCCACACTAGGCAGATGGATGAGGCAGTGGCCCCTCCTCATCCAGTTCATTGGGGGTGGGCTCTCTTCTAGGCCCGGGCTACTATCTGAAGCAAGCCTTAGGGAAACCCTGTGATCTCCAGCTCTTGGGCCTAGATGGCCTCTCAGAATCATTGGGACCAATCCCTCCCTACAGCCTCTCTAGGGACCCTAGCCCTTGTGATGTGACTGGCTCCAGAGTAGTCATTTTGGGTTTTTTTTTTTGGTGGCTGGCCGGTAAGGGGAACTGAACCCATGATCTTGGGGTTATAAAGCTGTGCTCTAACCAACTGTGCTAACCGGCTAGCCTCTTTTTTTCTTTGTTGTTGTTGTTTTTTCCAGAGTAGTCATTTTGGGAAGAACCCCAGGAATGAGCAGAATGGGAGAAATGGGGGCTGACTCGTTAGCTCAGTTGGTTATAGAGTGTGGTGCTGATAGCACCAAGGTCCAGGGTTTGATCCTTGTACCAACCACCCACCAGGGGGGAAAAAAAAAAGGAGAATTGAGGACTTGATCTCCAGGGCAAACTAGAGTCTAGGCCCTCTCCAGCTGAAGCCATATGTACATCAGAACCAGGAAGCCAGCATGCTTTATAGTTATTAGTCCCCCTGCTGAGTCTGGTACTCTCCCCACCTCTCACCAAGGTGGAGGGGCACAAAGCACCTGTCTAACAACCCTACTGCCCCCAAGTGTTGGGTGGCAGGTGGTGAGGAAAACCTGATGTCTGGGAAGGAGAGCTCGTGGGCTCCCTCTGCTGGCCAGAGGGCATTCTTGGGGCGTTGAGCTGGCCCACTGGCCAGAGACATTGCTATGGGCACCTGGGAAGGACTTGCAGAGAAGTTTTCGGGGTGGGCAGGTGAGATCTAGTAAACCCAGTACAAGACACTGTGTGCTTATACAAAGTATCCTTCCAGGAGCACAGTGGCCCGCCCCAGCCATGGGATAAGTTTTTAATGTGAGGCAAAGTCAGTCCACAATACAAAAATCTAAAAATCACATCCACTTTCCCCACCTGGCTCCTGGGGAGGGGGATGCTGGGGGCTTCCTTTGCCTGCAGGGGATGGGGAAGAGCACAGGAGGGCCAGAGAAGGGGGAAAGGGAAACCAAGGCCACAGAGGTCTGGCTGGGGGGGTCCTGCTACCCAATCCCCTGTCCTGGAGCTGCCCTTGGCCTCCTGCACCCTCTGCCTGTGCATGCCTATGGCAGTCCATCCCCCACCTGTCTGGTCTGGCCTCAGAGGGTCAGGCACCAGCCGCATCATTTCTCCTTCTTCTCCAGCCCCTCCGATGCTGATGCCTCTTTGGATTCTGTCACTGCCGCTGGATCCTTAGGATTTGACTCCTCATAACTGACCAAAAAATAAGACAATAAGAACACATTAGAGGAAGGAGACAACAGAATTTTTGTTGTTTCCCCATCTTCCTGCATCCCGATCCCAGGAAAACCCCTGGGCACATGAGGAGCATCGGCCCTGCATCCACTGCCCAGCATCTTCTGGTATATGCCCAGCCCCACTGTGTGCACTCCTCAGACAGGCTGTTGTACTTTATCTGTGCCCAGTGGTGCCAAGCAGCAGCAAGGGCAGTGGCAAATGGATGAGAGGCTGAGCCTGGGCCTGTGTGGACCGAACTGAAGCTTCTTGAATGGCTTGCTGAAGAGTAGGAAAAGGGGCAGCCAGGATGAGGCCAGGGGAACTGGACTGCCTCCCAGGGCACACGGCAGGAGCCAACCAGCTCAGCCCCGGGAGGGTGTGGGGGGGCACTGCTCTACTGGCAAGTGGCCCAGAGCTGCTCTTGAAGGCAGACACCCTGGCTTAGCTCTTACTATGGGCGTCAGTTATTGAGCAAGTGAGTTCATGCCAAGGACAATACACACATTTCCTCACCAGATCAACCCCATGAGGCAGGAATGTGCCCACTTACAGATGAAGAAAGGCTCCAAGAGGAAAGTGACTTGCCCAGTGTTATTTATATATATTTATATATGTATATATATATATATATATATATATATATGTATGGTAAGTAGCAACAGTATCTACTACTGATGACCAGGGCCACTTATATCCACTCTCTCAGGTGAGCCCCATGTTACTGGTGAGGACACTGAAGTTCATGGTTGCCCTGCTGCCCAGCCCTGTGGCTGGGTACAGCGACTGCCTGGTGGTCGTGGAGGAGCTGCCTCCTGCCACCCACCCCTGGCAATGCTCCCTGCTCTGTGCACTGCAGCTGGAGTGTCTGCCCTACCTTGGGCCCCGGGACAGTGGGAGGGAGCGGGCAGGTGGGCACCCGCTGGGCATTACATGGCGCTGGGATTCTGCGGGCGCCGGCGGCGAGGGCCAGCTAGCTTCTGCTGCATGGAGTCGGCCAGGCTGGCAGGGGAGCCCGAGACTGTGGGGAAGTGGGTGAGCCTTGGGGTATGAGGCAGGATTTCCGCCGAGGACTCGTAGCTGTGTGAGAGACAGAGACAGAGAGACAGAAAAAAGAAATGGAGGGGGAAAGCCTAAGGGAGGATAGAGACTTCCTTTCCAAGGAGCAGGGAGCAGAACTGTCTTATTTTTAATTTACCTTTGCACTTCCAGACTTTGTGGAGAAAAGCCGGTATTAAGAGGAGAATACAAAAGAAAAGGTGTACCTACATAAAGGCATACTATGCAGCTGGACAAAAGAGCAAGGATGCTCTAGATCTGTACGTGCTGCTGTGGACATATCTCAAGGATACACTGTTCTGTGAAAAAATCAAGACACAAAAGTCCCCGAGACTGCCACCGTCCACACACAAGCACGTATATGCACATTTGCTTTTCGGCAGTGTCTCTGAACGTCCGTGTAACAGAGCTGGCCTCTGTGGGTGGCTGGGGCTGAGGGTGTTCTCCTTCCCACAGCTAACGGAATTTTGAACAATGTGAATGTGTTACCTATCTAAAAATAAATAAATGAATACAAAAAGGGGAATGCCATCAAAAGGGAAAAGTAAAACAGAAGCTAAGGTGGAGAATCAGGGCAGAGAGATGGACAGAAAGAGGAGAGACCACCTGCTTTTTCACCTCAGCCTAAGAACCTCCTGTGTGGGAGTGGAGGTGGGGCTGGAGGGCAGAAAGGTGGGGCAGGGTTCCGGAATGGCAGAACATTTAGGGAAACCAAGCGGGGGTAGCAGGGAGCACCTTCTGCCCTGGCTGGGGTTTTCAGAGCTTCACCTGCTAAGGACACAACAGGACCAGACTGGGAGCTTACCCCAAGGGGTGGGGGCAGGGGGTTGTGAGGCTGGATGAGAGTCAGAGGAAGGGTGGAGGGTAGGTGCTGAGCTTAGGGCTCAGGTGCCATGCCTGTTCCAAAAGCTCTCCCAGATCTGTTCTCAAGTTCACCCCCCCTCCACCCCACTTCCTCAGAGACCACAGGGCTTTGCCAGGCCAGGAGGTATAGGCAGGCAGCAGGCTGGGATCTGGGGATTCTAGGCAGGTATGGGGGAGGGGTGAGTCACAGGCTCCCCTGCGGGTAGCCAGGTGCACAGGAGGCCCTGGCTTGCTTGAGGGACAACTTGGAGGCTAGGCAGGTGGAGCTGGAAGGCCCCTGAGTGGGCAGCTTTAATCGCAGCTGGCAGCTATTTCTAGGTCCCTGGCAGGCGGGGTCGGTTGTGCTAGGGAGCAGACACCTGTTGGAGTCACGCAGGCCTTGGGGTATGGGGGGGCTGTGCACAGGGTGTGGCAGGGGTAAATACGGCCGTGGGGAAGCGGTATGTGTTCAAGTGAGACACAAACTGAGATGGAGAGAAAGCAACGTGCCATGAGTTACAGCCAGAGGCAGCTGAACAGGGACTGACACATGACATATACGCAAGGACCCTTTTTGTCACACTAGGGTATCCCACATTCCCAGTTCTATTACTCACATGTGGAAACTGAGGCGGGGGGTGGGGGGTAGACATGCCTGAAGTCACCTGGTGGCAAAGGTAGGCTGGGAATTCAGAGCTCCTGAGAGTGGGGCAGTCCAGAGAAGAATCCACACCCACCATTTCCTTCTTAGACCCAGTTGGCATTTGGGTGAGGAACCTTCCCCTGGGCTGCCCCCAGGCCTTACCCTCCCCTGGTTCCTGGCCCAGGGAAAGGTTCCCACTGGTGCCTACGGGCCAGGCACCCATGTGCTAGCAGAAAGGGCAAGCTGGTGGCTTGAGATGTGTACAAACACTCCTGACAGGCTCCACCAGCTGTCTGCAGGTGCATCTGTGCCCCTGAGACTGTCTGCCTTACCTGAACATCTCTGTCACTTCTCCCTTGGCCAGTGCCACCAGGACAGGAAAGCCAATGCAGGCGGGGACCAGGTACAGGAGGGCAGGCTGTGAGAGGACACAGGCTGGTGAGGCAATGCTGGGTAGAGTGCCCGCTCAGCGCCACGCCTAACACCCCAACCCTGTCCTGGGAATGACTGAGGGACAGCTACTGGCTCAGGTTCACAGAGCAAGTGAGTGGCTGAGCCTGAACCCGGGGCTACTGACTCCCAGACCAGGCCTGCTCCTGCCTGGGAGGGAATGCAAGAAATGCAGAGAAACCCAAGTATGCAGGGATTCAAGGGTTCCAGCACTTGAATCACCTGGGACGCCAGGTTCAAAATACAACCACCTGAGTTGGTCCTCTTCCCAGAGACTCTGCTTCCCTAGGTCTGGGGCTGGAAGTTTGCATTTTAGCAAATGCCCCAGCAGATGCTGTTATAATGACAATGATGACATAACTGCTGTACATGCAGCACTTGCTGCAGCCTGCTTTAAGGTGTCTTAGCTGGTCACTGGTTCCACCAGGATTCACACCCAAGTGATCTGGCCCCCAGTGTCTATGCTGAGACTACTGGCAAAGCTGGGTTTGGAGAAAAGGAGAATTATACTAAGAGCCCCTGTTCATGGAGCACCCACTGCAGGCACTGAGCTCAGCCCTCCCAGGAGTACTTCTGCCCATCTCCACATCCCTTGTGACGGTCCTTTTGTAGAGGAGGAAGGCTGATACTTTAGGAGGAAGGGAATAGCCCAGGCTTCTGAGGTCTGAATGTTAAACTGAGGATTGAACCCCGGGATGCTAGACTCTAAGGCCATTCTTTTCTTTGCAGCATCTGAAAAGTGGATATCACTCCAATGTTCAACCCTCTCCAAAACCCCAATGCTTTCAGTGGCCTGAAGGCCTTATGAGATGTGACTCCCACTTCCTTCTCCAACCTCACCTGACCTGCCCTACTCTGGCCACCCCAGCCTCTTTGTCACCTCCAGCCATAGGACTTTTCCACGTGCAGTTTCTGCTGCCTGCGATGCTCCCCTCAACTCTGAAAATCCTCCTCCTCCAGACCTCAGCTCAGATGTTACTTCTGTCAGGAAGTAGCAGGCCAGGTTCCTTTGTTGCACGCACTCAGAATCCCCTCTAATTCTCCCTCACAGCATTCCCCAGCAGTTTGTATGGGACATCCTTGTGCCACTGTAGACTGGTCTCCCTCCCCTGCTAGGCTGTGAATTCAATGAGTGCAGGGTCCACAGCGGTCTTGTTCACTGCTGTATGTCTGGCACTCAGAAGAGGGCCTGGTAAATACTAAGTGAATGGCTCTTTAACGAGTGCTCACAAAGTTAAGAGGGTGTCTGGGAGATGAATGGAGTGGGGGTGAGGAGACATCATTCTTAACGCAAAGCCAGCCCATGGCCAGAGAACAAAAGAATCCTCCCTCCACTCCCCCGAACCCGACCTTCAGACCATTTCTTGGCATCTGCTACGAGTTGGCTGTGAACCACATCACTTTATATATATTATCCTTGACTCTAATAGTACCTAAGTATTAGGATCTGAGTTTTATAAGGATGTTACTGAGGTTCAGAGAAGGGAAATGATTTGCCCAAGGTCACAAGGATAAGTGGCTAAGCTGGGATTTGAACCTGGGCAACTGTGCTTCTCCAGTAGCATCAGGTCTTTGCTGTGAACTAGGCTTTGAGCCAAAAGTGAAAAAAACACAATGGCAAAGGCCCACACCAAAACCTGTGAGAGGCAGCTTAAGTGGTACTAAGAGGAAAATTTATAACCCTGAATGAATTTATTATAAAACAGGAAAGACTTAAAATAATCTAAGCTTTCAAATAAAAAAGGTAGAAAAAGAACAAACACCCAAAAAGTAGAAACAAAATAATGAAAACAAAAGCAGAAATTAATGAAACAGAAAATGAAACAAACACAAATGTATTAAAATTTAATTTCTAGGGGTTAGCTGGTTAGCTCACTTGGTTAGAGCATGGTGCTGATAACACCAAGGTCAAGGGTTTGGAACCCTGCACCGGCCAGCTGCCAAAAAAAAAAAAAAAATTTTTTTTTGGTGGGGGGGGTTGAAAAAAAAAAAAAAATTTTTTTTTGGTGGGGGGGGTTGAAAAAAAAAAAAAAATTTTTTTTTGGTGGGGGGGGTTGAAAAAAAAAAAAAAATTTTTTTTTGGTGGGGGGGGTTGAAAAAAAAAAAAAAATTTTTTTTAAAAAAAAAAAAAAAAAAAAAAAAAATTTCTGTCTTCTTACTAGTCAGCCACACACAAAAAATTAATTTCTGAAAAGTACATAAAGTATATCTCATACTGATCTTATAGGAGACTGAGGATCACAGCAGGGAGAAGGATCTGTCTAAAACCACAGTTTGTCAGGATTTGGACCCAGCTTCCTCTGTCTCTAAGCCTAGTGCAGCCTCTCCACAAAAGCCAGACTAGGCAAAACATACGGCTTTCAGGGGAAGGTGGGTAGAAATTCAGTACTCTCCCTAGGCCTGCCTCACCTGAGCTGGCAACCACTGAGGGGCTCCTTTGGGAGGGAGCAAGTTTGCTATTATCAGAAGATACAAGCCTGTATTATTTTCTTTTCTGTCATAGCATCAGGGAATGTCTCCAAAGAAAATCAGTGTTAAGGATAAGCTGGAATGTATAGCTTGGGGCTGTGATCTTGAGGTCAGCATTCCTGGCTTTCCATCGGGACTTGGCCTTGCTGTGTGATCACGGCTAAACTACTTCCCTCTCTGGGTTGTCACTTCCCTCTGTAAAATGATGATGTTACACCCAACCGTCTCTAAGGGCTTTCCTAAGGGGGCTGCTAGCTCCCTGGCTTGGAGTGGGTTTCTGATAGAGGGTAAATGAGTTGAAGGCCACATAGGCAGAGGTGACCTCTACCTAGGGCAATAGTGGCAGTTGGGAGTGCCTGTGTCTTAGACAGGGTGGGGTTTCCCTTGTGTCCTATATCCCCTTCCCAGGAAGGATTTCAGGGAGAAACCCACTTGGATGACTGGGGAGAAGGGTTGGGCTGCTGCTGGAAGTAGCACAGGCCTGGTTATCAGGCTGGGTCAGGAGTTTGGAGCCCAAAGTCCAAGGCTCCAGCAGGGTCCCAGCTTGCCTTGCTGTGTGATCTGGGGAAATCTCCTTTTGTCTCAGGGCTGCAGTTTCCCCACAAAGGAGAGGACCACCTTACTTGCCCCTGCTTCCTGCATGCATGAAAACTCTGAATGGGGTCCTCCTTTGAGTCCAGCTGGGCAGAAGGCAAGCCTGCCACCGGGTGGCCACTGGGAGAATGGCTCTGGGCTTGGAATCTTAACATGGGGCTGAGAGCTGGAACACAGACCTTCTCCACTCTATGACCCCCTTGCCAAGTGCATGTCACTCTCAGCTTGCACAGCCTCTGAGGCTGTTTGGAGCAGAAGTGAGTGGCAGGTGGTTTCCCACCAGTTCTTGGTTTCTCCCTCCACCTATGGGTTAGGGGACCTTGGACCTTCTGTAAAATAAGGATAAAAATGGTACTTCCTTCAGAGGAGTGCTGTAAGGATTAAATGAGTTAATGAGCAAAAGGGCTGAACACAGTGCCTGGCACAGAGTGATCAACACACAGCTCTTGTGATTAAATCAAAGGCAGCTCCTCTGTGGCTGGGGCAGGGAGGGGGAGAGGGAATAGAAACAATGACAGCTAATACTAACTGGCCTGGTGCGGTTCTGAGCCCTTCCATTAACTCATTTCATCCTCAAACAACTCCAAGCTGGCTATTAATTATTTCTATTTTTTGTTTTTACTAATCGATGAAAAAAAGCATAACTTGTTAGCAATCTGCCTAGAGTCCCATAGTTAGATGGAGTCTGAATTCACAATGGGGTTCCCTTAGCCTATGTTCTGTACTGCCTTTCCCATGGCCAGGGCTTCAGAGCCTGGCCTTGGTTTTCATGCTGACTCGGTTTGAATCCAGGCTCCACCACATACTTGCTGTGTGGCACCTGAACCCTTTTCCAATACTTGCTGTGTGGCACCTGAACTTGTTTCCTCATCTGTTCATTACAAGGACTCTCATAAGTACAGGGCCTGGCATGTGGGAAGTGCTTAACAAACAGGAGCACTTATTATTTCCAGTGAAGAGTAGGGTAATCCTGTCGGCTCGCTTTCCCTCCCAGTCTTCCCCTCTGCAGGCTACACTGGCAGCTTCCAACCCTTCTGGCTCACTCTGTGGTGGCTCAGCACCTAGTACCCATGATTCATCTGGTAGGTGTGTGCTGGGCTGAAAACACCTAACACCCACCCCACTCCTGCTCTTCTCCGTCTGCCCCACTACTGAGGCTGAGAAGCCAAACCCTTCCTTTCCTAGATTCTCCTGCTGCTGAGGTGGCCATGTGGCACTGATCTGGCCCATGAGATGTGGACAAAACTCTGCTGAGAGGGTTCTAGGAAAGTTTCTGCTTCCTGATGAGTGTAACAGACACGACTGCTATGCTTTTTCCTCCTTCTTCTTGCCACCAATGTGCATACACTGCCTGGAGCAGTGGCAGCCATGTTGCAACCACAAGTGAAATGCCAAGGGAATCACAGACATGACTGTTCTCATACCACTGGGGAGTGCCTATCTCTGGACTGCTTGCATATGTGACAGATAAACTCTCTGTAAGTCCCTGGTGTTTGCAGGGAAGGATTCCTGACACAGTACAGTCCTACTCACCTGGGCATGCTTGAAGATGTGCATGATGAAGATGGTAAGGCCCAGGCCAAAGATGTAGGCTGCAAAGCTGGTGTAGAAGTAGGTGTGGGTGTTCTTCTTCAAGCTTCAGGGAAGGTGTGGGAAGAAAGAGGGTTAGATGTAGGGAATAGAGCAGCAATATCTCTTGCGAGAAGGGAGCTGGGGAAGACTTTGGAAGCTGTGTGTGTGTGCGTGGAGGACTGAGAGCTATGGGCTGGGAGTTTGGAAGTGGGTATGCACTGTGGTACAACCCCCAGCTTTGTGTCTTTGTACAAGTCACTTTCCTTCTCTCAGCCTCAGTTCACTCATCTGCAAAATGCAAAGACCATGAGCCTATCTGCCTGATGGCTGTGAATATAAATGCTTAACTTAGAACAGTGGCTGTAAGACTTTAATAAGCGTAAAAATCATCTGGAAAGCTTATGAAAAAGTGCATACTTCTAGGTCCAGTCCCCAGGAAGTTTGATGTAATAGGTCTGGGCAATGCCAAGGAACCTGCATTTTGAAAAACAACTCAGGTGAATCTAATACAGGTAGATGGTGCTTTCAGAAACATGGATATAAATGGCTGGCTGGTTAGCCCAGTTGGTTAGAGTGTAGTGTTGATAACACCCAGGTCAAGCGTTTGGATCCCCGTACTGGTCAGCCACCAAAAAACCCCCCAGAGAAACACAGATATAGAAACTACAAAGGTAAGTTATTACCTAAGTAGAAGCTGGCTGCATGGATAAAATGCCAGTAGCTTCCCGGAGGTGATTAATCCAGGATCAGCTTCAGAATAGACAAACCACATGCAACCTGGCATTGTCATTACGTGGTTTCCCTTTACAATGCCAGCTCCATAACCTCTGCATGTCCCCAGCACCTGGAACAGTGCCCAGCAAGTACTATGGAATCAATTAACATTTGTGGAATGAATACTTCTGATACCTTTTCCTCCTTGCCCTGGATGCCTTGAGCTGCAAGTGCATTCAGAACTATCCTGTTGTGAGGGTTGGGTTGCGAGTTATTCCCTTTGGGAATGTTGCACAGATTGTGGAATCAGGTTGGGGGTTGGGGGTGGGGTGGGCG
>NW_007747760.1:0-230 GCF_000696425.1 Galeopterus variegatus
CTCCTCTAGGGCTGAGGCCTGCTGAAGCCCTAACGGAGACTCAAATATGGAGATCCTGCTGCTTACAGTTCTGATTCAAGAATGTGGATTTACTTTTCAGTTTGGCTGGTTATCAAAATAGGTAATGCCACAGAAACACCACCAAAATCTCATTGGTTTTATGCAAAGCCTGTCACCGGTTTGGGTGGCTTTCTTGAACACTGAAAAAAGGAAGAAAGAAAAAATGAAAA
>NW_007747760.1:5810-6074 GCF_000696425.1 Galeopterus variegatus
TATTCTTCAAAACAGCTAGATATTTATATACATGATATCATCCTGCCTTATTGCCAAGGAGTAAAATATCTAGTGACCGTGAGAGAAGAAAGAGAACTCAGCGAAATACATGCTTAGCTAGTCTTGTGCTTATCTTTATCATTAAGCAAGAGTGCTCCTATTTTGGGCAATTCAGCCGGCAAGTTTGAGGCTTGTCTTGCAAATCTCCTCTAGGGCTGAGGCCTGCTGAAGCCCTAACGGAGACTCAAATATGGAGATCCTGCT
>NW_007747760.1:11500-12223 GCF_000696425.1 Galeopterus variegatus
ATGTTTTTCTAGAATATGTGAGGATGTTACAGAACCCTAGTGAGTTCTCCCCACCTGCATGTAGGCTGGTCAATAAATCTGTGCTGGAAAGATAAGCATTTCCTGGAAGGCACCAACCAAGGAGAACAAGCCAGCTACTGCTGTAAAGGCCTGAACTCCCTGAAGTATCGGAATCACAAGCATTTACAGGGCAAAATTTCGGGCATGGGTCTTGGAGGTCATAGTGGATTTTGACTGGCTTTGGGGTGACGTCAGCACAGTTTGATTAATGTCTTGTCTTTTCGGGGTCTGAGTAGTATGCACTTCTCATCAAGGCCACATCTCCAGGTATTCTTCAAAACAGCTAGATATTTATATACGTGATATCATCCTGCCTTATTGCCAAGGAGTAAAATATCTAGTGACCATGAGAGAAGAAAGAGAACTCAACAAAATACATGCTTAGCTAGTCTTATGCTTATCTTTGTCATTAAGCAAGAGTGCTCCTATTTTGGGCAATTCAGCCAGCAAGTTTGAGGCTTGTCTTGCAAGTCTCCTCTAGGGCTGAGGCCTGCTGAAGCCCTAACAGAGACTCAGATATGGAGATCCTGCTGGTTACAGTTCTGATTCAAGAATGTGGATTTACTTTTCACTTTGGCTGGTTATCAGTTTTCATAGGTAATGCCACAGAAACACCACCAAAATCTCATTGGTTTTATGCAAAGGCTGTCACCGGTTTGGGTG
>NW_007747761.1:0-9569 GCF_000696425.1 Galeopterus variegatus
CACTTCTCAGGCTTGCTCTGTCCTCTGGCATGCCCGCTCCAGACCCGTCGCCATCTTGCTCTCTATTTCTCCATATTTGAAGGTTGGTTTTGTCAGATACGGAATTCTTGGCTGACAGTCTTTTTCCTTCAGCACTTTGAATATATCATCCTATTCTCTTCTGGCCTGTAGGGGTTTTTTTTTGGGAAATCCACCGAGAGATGTATTGGGGCTTTGTTGAATGTTATGTGTTTCTTTTCTCTTGCTGCTTTTGGTATTTTCTCCTTATCTTTAGTTTTTGATATTTTGATTATGATGTACCTTGGGGTGTTCCTCCATGAATTGAATTTGGAAATCCACCGAGAGATGTATTGGGGCTTTGTTGAATGTGTTTCTTTTCTCTTGCTGCTTTTGGTATTTTCTCCTTGTCTTTAGTTTTTGATATTTTGATTATGATGTACCTTGGGGTGTTCCTCCATGAATTGAATTTGATTGGTGACCTCTGAAGTTCCTGTACCTGGGTGCTGTCCTCTTTCACCATACTGAGGAAGTTTCAGCCATTATTTTCTTGATAAGATTTCTACATCTCTTTATTTTTCCTCTCCTTCGGGTATGCCAATCACGCAGAGGTTATTTCATTTGAGAGAATCCCATATTTGCTGTATTTCTGTTTCACTTTTTATTATTTTTCTTTTTGCTCCTCTGCTTTGATAATTTCATATATTATATATTCAAGCTCACTGATTCTTCTGTTTATGTCTGTTTTTGGAGCTTTCTATTGAGTTTTTCAGTTCAGATAATGTATTCTTTATTTCTAGAATTTCTATTCTTTTAAAAATTTATTCAATTCCTTTATCCTGTTTCTCATTCTGCTCCTAGATTGTTTTACATATGTCATTTAAGTTTCTATCTGTATTTTCTTGTGATCCTGAACATCCTTAAGAGAGTTATTCTGAATTCTCTGACACACATTTCATAAATCTGCTGTTTCTCTGCATCCATTGCTGGTGTTTTGTTTGTTTCCTTTGTTGGTGTCATATTTCTCTGTGCTTTCTTGATCTTTGTGTCTCTTTACATTGATATCTGGGCATTTGAGGAGACTACTACCTCTTCTAGGTTTTATAAATGTTCTTCAGTGGTGTTAGACTTTTTCTGGTTAATGTCAAAACTTTGTCTCTGGTCTGTGGTTTTGGTTAATTCTAAAATTGGGGAATTTCCTGTGGGGACTAGTACTTAAGCTCTGTGGTTGCACTAAATTGATGCTTTGTTGCTGATAATCTGGGGAAGGCTTTCTGTGTGGACTAGATTTTAATTGTTGGCCTTTTAATCACTTCTGGGTCTTGTGAGGTCAGATACACCTGGGCTGTATAAAAATTCTGGTCAAGCACTGAGTCATTCCAAAAAACTGTGCCTCCTGCAGTTCTATTGCCCTCACCAGTCTCCACTGAGTAGGCCTGTGTCAGTCAGAAGCCAGATCAGCTGCCCACTCTGTCCCCCAGTGTTCTCCCAGTGGGCCAGCCTCCCTCCCACACTCCAAATGCTCCCTGTGGGGTGGTCCCTCTATGGATCCCTTGAAATGACTCACCAGCCTCTGGGTAGTTCCTTTCTTTGGTTGGCTGCAGCCCTTTGCTCCTATGTGAGTCCATGGGAACCCTGTCAATGGTCTTGCTATTCTGGAGGCTGGTATGGGGTGTGTTCTGAGGCCCTCTTCTCCCCTGTGAACTACAGGCAACTTCATGCCAAGGGCTCAGCTGTGGCTTTTGCTGGCTCCTGCTCCATGTGCTGTAGCTTCTTTATGCCTTTCACAGGGCACTCCCTGAATTGACTGGGACTTGAAATGATCAGACGGTTTTTCCTTCCTCTCACCTGGTTTCTCTCACCTTCACAAACTCTGCAAGTCTCTTCTCCTCTTCTCCTGAACTCCTGCAGTCCTAGGTTGGCAGTCTTTCATTTTTAATTGTTGTAAGTTGGTTGATTGTGGGGTAGAGTGACACTGGGGATTGTCTATTCTTCCATCTTGGTGACATCAGAAGCCTCATCTCTACTTTCTTATACTTTTCAATGATACAATGATGATGATAATATACCAGTGGCAAACATTAATACTGTATTAAGTGATTAACCTGTATTCTTTAATTCTTTTGATAAAATATATTTGAAATACAACTTTATTCTGATTCTAAAAGAGAAGGAATGGGAATGACAGTAATAAACAAGAATTCACCCTTGAGTATTATGGCGTTACTGTAGCAGTCTTATATTTGAAACTCAAAAAGGAAACAACTAGGTTCCAATACAGCTAAATGCACAGTTCTAAAAAATGAAGGTATTTTTTTTACTGCCACATTTGCTCCGAAGCCCATTCATCTTTTCAGCATCCCAAAGAGGAAGCACATGTTCTGCTTAGCTATATAATAAAGTGGCAAACACTGTGCACCACTGACATCTGAGCAGTCACCTGTGAAACTAGACTTCTGATGCTGGGCTGCAGTTTCAGCTTCTCACAGGTACCATCCTCATCTGGGAGACCAGTTGTCTGAGTAAGCTTTAAATCATGCTCATGCTGAGCTGCCAAAGCTGGGTCCATGACAACGCCTGGTGGGGTAAGAGCAAGCATGGCAACAAACTCCAAGTTAGGGGGTTTCTATCATGCCAGATAAAGGGCTTTTCGAAGTTGTAATTACAATTCCTTGAACTTGTTAAGACAAGTGAACAGATATGATGTAGTGCGGGGGAGAGAGGAAGGGAAGAAAGAGGAGCAGGTAAAGGGACACGAAAATCAACAACAATGTATATTGAGCAGTTAAAATTAAAAAAAAAAAAAGAAAAGAAAAGAAAAGAAAACTTTCCTTTAAACACCTACCACTGACTGCCTGGTATAGTTGCTTGACTCTTTCATATGTTTATATCTTATTCCCCCGAAGTGGAGGCCAAGTGTCTTTCTCTGCAGCTCTTTATTCATCTAGACAGAGCTGCATCTTTCCTTTAAACACCTACCACTGACTGCCTGGTATAGTTGCTCGACTCTTTCATATGTTTATATCTTATTCCCCGAAGTGGAGGCCAAGTGTCTTTCTCTGCAGCTCTTTATTCATCTAGACAGAGCTGCATACCTTAGAGGTATTCAATAAATACCTATTGAATAAATGATGACATGAAGAAAAACAAACAAACAAACAAACAAACAAACACACAAAAGTTGTAGTTACTTTGGAAGAAAAGCTGCAAATGCGAGAAGGATGCCACACAGGGCTACACAGAGGGTTACACCCAGGGAGAGGTTACCAGCAAACCGGAGCTGTCGAAGGCAGTTTATGTAAGGCAAGTGGGGAGGGCTCATTAGGTTTCCAGGGGTCCCTGTGGAAGGGTTAATTTCACCCACTCTGGGGCTGTCCCTTGTCATCTTGTATCTGGCCCCAGAGTGTTGGACCCCTTCAAGAGAGGTGCTCAGGGTATGTGCACGCTGGTCCTGGAGAATGAATCTGATAGGGGAAGTGGTTGGAGTGGAGGCTTAGCAAAGTGTTGGTGAAGGGAAGCTGACTTCAAAACAGCACTTGTGAAATATTATATTACAGTTCCACATTTTTTATTTTGCACTAAGCCTTGCAAATTATGTAGCCAGTCCTGATTTTAACTGTATATTTATCCGTAAACTTTATATAGTACTATCTTGCATGCTTTTAAACTTTGATGGACATTTAAGTTGTTTCTTTCTTTCTTTCTTCTTCTTTTTATTTATTTATTTTTTGCCATTATAAACAAGGCAGCTGTGATGAAATTCTTGAAGATATCTTCTTGGACACATGTGTTTCTTTAGGGAGTACAGCTATGAGGGCTATTGCTTGGTACAGAGTATGTACATATTTAATATTTACAGTCTGATGTCCCTGTAATCCCTACATTTATTTTTTAATCTTCATTTTGTAGTTAAATACATTTAATGTACACTATCAGTCATTTCCCTGTGGCTTCCCCAGTCATCTCTCAGTTGGGTGGAATTTGTTGCCTGGGCTTTTCCTCCAAAGGGCTCATGAGAAAAATATGCTCTGAGTTATATGTTCAATAATGTTGTTCTGTAGCTTCTTTTCAGAAAGATAGCTTGGCTGGCTATAAAATCCTTGTTCTCACTTTTCCCCTTGAGGATCTTGTAGGTATCGCTTTGTCTTTTGGCTTTGAATGATGTTGTGGAATAATCTGACTTGAGGCTAGTTCTTTCACATATAGGTGTCTTGATTGATAAACCAATGATTTCTTTTTAATCTTTCAAGTCCAATAATTTTACTAAGATTTGTCTCAGTTCTGACTGTTCTGGGTCAATTTTCTCAGGTACATGGTGTGTCATTTCGATATGTAAATTCAACTCTTATTTCAAGAAATTTTCTTGAAGTATAATTTCAGAAATTTGTGTGATCTACTGTTCTTTTAAGACAGCAATTATATTTATGGTGGTTCTCATTTTCCTGTTTTCTTTCTAATCTCTCACTGTTTCCCTCTTCCTTTTCCAACTCTTTCTTTGCCTTATTTTGCTTGCTTTTCTAATAGCCATAATCTGTGTTAATCACTCTTTTACCCCTCAATATGTGTTCTTTTGTTTTCATTGTAATTTTGTCTTCATGTATATAATGCTTTTTTTCCTTTTAATTTTTCTCAATTCTAACAATATTGAATTCACCTCCTCCTTTTTTCTCTCTTCTTCCTTTTTTTCTCATAATCTGTTCTCTGAGTTTCTGTGGGCTTACTTTTTAGAGAAAAAGAAATTTTAAAATTTTATGGCAAAATACTTGGTCACTGTTTTCATCTATTTTGTGGCAACCTTTCTCTGGGGGCTATTTTCGTCTGGTAAGTTTTACTACTGTTTCCCACCGTTTTTCTTGTACTGTTGTATTGAGGTTGTACCAGCAACCTTTTACTACTCATTAGAGAATGAGTTGCATTTTCCAGGCTAGGTCTTTGCAGGAACTTCCTTCAGGGAGAGATTATTTGTCCTGGTGTGTTTTGAGATACTTTGGCCCTAGAATATTTCACTCTTTTCTGTGAGCTGTCTTTGCACTGTCTCCCACGGAGCTTCTGTACCTCTTCATTTCCTGCCTGTCTTCTTTACAGATCTTAGCTCTTGCAAAGGATAAAGGCTTCCCTTCAGGGGAAACCCTTCTTTCAGGAAGGAAACATTTATTATTTATTTATTTATTTAGCCATATCTGGAATCTCCTACCATTAGGCTGACTCTATTCACTGTTCCTGTGCATGACAATTGGTATATTTCCTGATACACCTCTAGACTTTTTCGTATATGTTTTGCCAGTGTGGTCTTTGGATCACCTTTCCAAAGAAAACAGAAAGATAAATTAGCATTTCCTCTATAATGAATTAGCAATGTTCCTTTTAAAATTATTCATTATTTAAAAACTTTCAACTTCCAATTTGATATTGGTAAAGATATGTACATTTTCAGGATTGTCAAATTTGACAAATCTTCTGTCAAGTTTCTTTCATATTGGAAGTAAGATTTTGAAGAATTTTCCACAGACTAGCTTCTGGCTCCTTACATTTCAATACTTGTCTTTCCTCCAGTACCTACATACATCTGGTGTTGGGTGGGACCTGTCTTATCCTGATGCAACCCTTAGCCCAGCAGTTTTACATCACGATGCTGGGCGAGTCAGCATAGTGGCCATTAGAATTCCCAGAAGCCATTCTCACATTGGAAGATTAACTTTACTATGTCGGAACTGACTGTGAATCACACAAACAGGTCCCACTAAATCCAAACCAAATATATCCCCAGTTCAACTCTCCCTTGGATCCCAGGATGCCTGATGCCACTCTCCTGGCACTCTACATACAATGGAGGGAAGTCAGAGTAGAAATATACAGTTAAAATATCTTACTTTTGCTAATTTTAAAAACATCTGACTAACTGAACACATCATAAGGACCAGAAAGTGAGGTCCCATAGCTTTTATATTACCTGTATATGACAGAAGGGAAGGGTAATTTCTTCTCAACGTGGTTTCTAGCACCAGGAGCAAATTTTGAGGCATAAACTGGATGTAACCTACTTGGGGAGGGGTGGTGGTGTGTTGAAGTTTCTTGGCATGTGAACAACTCCCAGACCTAGTGATTAATGCCAGGGTAAGTTTTATCTCTACTTGCATTACCTATTTCACTAGGAATAATGTGGTGGTGGTGGAGATCTGGGAGGTGATGGAAATGAGGAACCATGAATGCACCTGCGGTCACAGTGCACCTAGTCTAGGAGCCTCTGTTTTTCAGGTTCCACTAGATTTTAAACAGGTCATAGAGGACACATACCTTGTCTCAACATAGTTTTATATTAACCACCATTCCTTGCAGATATAGCAGGCAGTGAATAATTACCTGTTGCTTTAATATTGGACTGCATTTATTTTAAAGCTTTTATCAAGAGAATAAACAAAGATAACTGATAAACCCACAGACTTCTTCAAAAGTATAACACATTATATATCTATATCTATATCTATCTATCTATCTATCTATCTATCTATCTATCTATCTATCTATCTATCTAATCATCTTATTTCACCAATAGGAAGTGTTTATCACTTGTTATCTAATATTTATTTGATATAATTCCTTTTAACATGCAGCAATGTGACATAAAATATTGCAGCAGCTCTTTCCCCCTTCTTCATATACACACACACACACACAAAAATCTGATGAGAAACACCCAAGTTACCTTATGATTACAAGCAACCTTGACTTACATACACTAATTTTGGGGAGTTAGAATCAGCATATGGAACCTTCACACTCCTGGAGAGAGCTAATACCATCCAGGATATAACTAAGCTGTGTATCAAAGAACATCCAATATGTATTTTTACAATAATATGATTTGATCTAAGAACATTCACCAGGCATTGGCGCAAACTTTCCTGGTAGTCATTTTTAAATTCCCACAGGCATTGAGTATTTTTGGCATAGATTTATCAACAAAGCCCAAGGTAGTGGCATAAAAAGGCATCAAATATATATAGACCATAAAAGTCAGTTACCAAGTGTTTATTTTATTATTACAAGTCCAGTGTTTGGTTAGGTGCTATGAGAAGAGAGATGTGTTCAAGCTCTGAAGGAATTTGGAGTCCAGCCTAGCACTTCTCAAGTGTGGTCACTACTCACGGGGGGTTGTGAAATCAAGTTAGTGGGTCACTACCAGATTATAAATAACAGAATAGAAAATATTAGAATGCAGTTCAGGTAATAACAGCCAGCCTCAATTTGAGCGTCTATCTATCTATGTTTCTTATCTATGTGTCTATGTATGTATCCATCTATCTATCTGTCCATCTCTCTGTCTGGTATTTTGTGTATATGGGGGATCTTCAAAAAGTTCATGGAGAGGGCCGGCCCGGTGGCACACTGGAGAGTGCGCCGCTTGGGAGTGCGGCGGCGCTCCCGCCGAGGGTTCGGATCCCATGTGGAGACCAGTTCCTGCTCACTGGTTGAGCGTGGTGCGGGCGCGCCACTGAGGGTTGCGATCCCGTTACCGGTCAGTAAAAAAAAAAGACAAAAAGGAAAAAAAAAAAAGTTCATGGAGAGATTTGCATTATCTTTTAATTTTATTCTCCCACTAACTCTTTAAGTACCCTCGTGTGTACGTGTGTGTGTGTGTGTGTGTGTGTGTGTGTGTGTGTATATATATATATATATATAGTATTTTGTGACTATGTAAAATATTTTTCTCACTGAGCTTGCTGTTAAAAAAGTTTGAAAAACATCAGCTGTTTGGTGGAAAACAATACAAATACACCAGGAATCATCAGCTACTCAGAATCATGTCTTAGTTTGCTACGGCTGCCATAACCAAGTACCATAAATCTTAAACAACAGAATTATTGTCTTACAGTTCTGGAGGCCAGAAATCCAAGATCAAGGTGTCAGCAGGGATGGTTCCTTCTGAGGGCTGTGGGGAGAATCCCTTTCATGCCTCTTGGTTTTGAGCGTCTATCTATCTATGTTTCTTATCTATGTGTCTATGTATGTATCCATCTGTCTATCTGTCCATCTCTCTGTCTGGTATTTTGTGTATATGGGGGATCTTCAAAAAGTTCATGGAGAGGGCCGACCCAGTGGCACACTGGAGAGTGTGCCGCTTGGGAGTGCGGCGGCGCTCCCACCGAGGGTTCGGATCCCATGTGGAGACCGGTTCCCACTCACTGGTTGAGCGTGGTGCGGGCGCGACACTGAGGGTTGTGATCCCGTTACCGGTCAGCAAAAAAAAAAAAGACAAAAAGGAAAAAAAAAAAGAAGTTCATGGAGAGATTTGCATTATCTTTTAATTTTATTTTCCCACTAACTCTTTAAGTACCCTCATGTGTATGTGTGTGTGTGTGTGTGTGTGTGTGTGTGTGTGTGTGTGTGTATATATATATATATATAGTATTTTGTGACTATGTAAAATATTTTTCTCACTGAGCTTGCTATTAAAAAAGTTTGAAAAACATCAGCTGTTTGGTGGAAAACAATACAAATACACCAGGAATCATCAGCTCCTCAGAATCATGTCTTAGTTTGCTACGGCTGCCATAACCAAGTACCATAAATCTTAAACAACAGAAATTTATTGTCTTACAGTTCTGGAGGCCAGAAATCCAAGATCCAGGTGTCAGCAGGGATGGTTCCTTCTGAGGGCTGTGGGGAGAATCCCTTTCATGCCTCTTGGCTGGCTTCTGATGACTTGCTGGTGATCTGTAAAGCTCCTTGGCGTGTAGACACATCACCTGATCTCTGCCTTCGTCTTCGCACAACATTCTCCTTGTTTGTATGTCTGTCTCTGTGTCCAAATTTCCCCTTTTTATAAAGACACCAGTCTCTTCGGTTTAGGGCCCACCATCATGACTCACTTTAACTTGATTACCTCTATAAAGACCCTATTTTCAAATAAAGACACTTCTGAGGTATGGCGGGTTAGGACTTCAATATATCTTTTTTACAGGGACACGATTTAACACATAACCATCATAATAGCCAGCATTTAAAAATATGCCTGTGCTGGTCCTTGTACTAAGTGCCTTATTAGTCTTTACAACCACTCTGAGAAGTAAATTTATTTTGTCAATTTTACAGAATAATAAAGGTTCAGAGAGGTTCAGTGTTACAATTTGGGTCTGTTTTACTTCAAAGCCTGTGTTCTTTCCACTCTGCTTGTTGATTCCTGGGAGACCAGAGCTGGCAGGGATCCTGCAGGCCATCTGGTACAGTGCCCTCTTTTCATATGTAGTGGGCCAAAAGATAAAAGTGGTGCTATGTGTAAAAATTTGGTATGTTTTCTACATTCCAGAGAAGCAACAAAATTCATCTTTGTAGATAACTATATTTTTACATTAGGGAACTCAGGAATGTCCATATATATTCTCTCTTTTCCATCATTTCTCCATAAAGAGAGAAAACCTGGGGGCACTTGGGTTATCTGTAGAGGAAGAAACTAAAGCACAGAGATGGTAAGTTTGTTGTCCATGGTCTCCCAGCTTGTATCAGATTATGTGATATGCTAAGAACTCCAATAGCATTAGTAATGTGTGTGTGTGTGTGTGTGTGTGTGTGTG
>NW_007747761.1:10569-12222 GCF_000696425.1 Galeopterus variegatus
AACCAGTCCAGCAATGACCACCAAGCCACCGCCAGACTCCCCTGGTCTCCCCTGCCAGAATGAGGTGGGTGCCATGGGCCTTGACCAAGCCCTCCCTCTTTCCTACTCCTCCCACCCTATTTCCTTCCCCTTTCCCCCTCCTCCTCTCCCCCAACTGCTCCACAGCTTCTTAGAATGTAAAAAGTTAGTATTAATAAATTAAAAAATAAAAAAGATCACACTAAATGATTCTTATGTAGTATATTTCTCACTTAGATAATTGCTAAGACAGCAAGCTCAACTATTTAGTTAAGCATTAGTTAAGGTTCTTTAGAATATATGCAACAGAAACTGACTTTGGCTGGCTTAAACAACAATGACAACAAAGCAAAAATAATGGGGTGCCTCATGGAGTCAAAAGAAGACCTGAGCCTCTGAGTTTTGGGAAGAGAAGTGATGCCTCTGGGCTTCAGACTCTGGACCAGGGACCTGAATGCTGCTAGGTCCCTACCTCTGCTTCTCACTACACACAGGTTTATTTCACATTGTGGGAAACATGAAATATCAGAACAGAGACTGCTCTAGGTGCCATTTAGTGTTTTGGTTTTCCCAAACACTAACACAATTAGTGTTTTGGTTTGGTTTTGCTTAGGAAACGCCTCTGGTGAAATCTGAGCATCTATCTCACTGATGCTTTTAAGTGCTTTGAAAGCATTTTCTATTTCCCACTCCCTGTTGTGTCTTGTCTCACAAACTCTGAGCCAGGGCTGAGGCAGGGCTGCTGGAAAGGCCTATCGTTTAGCATAATCTAAAGAGTTCATTGTCTTGAGCTGCTTTTATAGCTTTTTGTTTGTTTACTTAAATTTTTCTTCTCTAGTTTCACCTCCCAACGACGAGTGCATCTCAGCCTTTCCCACAAGCCCATCCACACTTGTAATTTCCCCTCCACTCTCCTTCTCCCCGCCCAGCAAGTCACTGCTCTTCTGTAGACATCTGAGAGCCAATTCGATTCACTAGGGCACTTTCCCTTTCACTACTACTAGTATCATCCTAATTTTTACAATGGAGTAAAGTGAGTTTCAGAAGTAAGCAGGTTACCCACTACCATGCAACTAGCAAGCGGTAGAGCAAGAATTAATTTCCAAATACGAGTGAGTTTAAAGACTTATTTTTCACTATAAAAGTCACATATTCTCAACATTTTTGACAAGTACCTACAACAGTCCTTAAAGTCTACACCGTCGTGCTCCCACAGTGGCCTGGCTTCCCGATGGGCTGTCCTGGGGTGAGGGCGGTGAATGCACAGCATGTGCTCCTGTTCTATAGCAACCAGCGTTCCCCATACTTGGCTTTGGGCTTGCAAGGGCTTGGAATCCTCCTGCAAAAGGAACTGCTGGCCTCTGTGGTGAGGATAGGGGTTGGTGTGAGTCCTCTGCCTCCCTTTTTCCTGCAAGGGAAAATCCTTCCTGCACTGGTCCGGTGGCAGAGACACTGAGGTTGAGGCGATGTGTCTCTTCTCTACGCTGCTGTCATGGGCTTTCCTGCTCCGCAGGGGTCTGGCAGTCTCCTGTTGCACTCCTACACTCTCCCACAGACGTTCCTGTTAATATTTAGTTGTCTGTTAGTTCTCATCCTGTTCTGTGGGAGGGACATGCCCAGGGCACCTCGACTCAG
>NW_007747762.1:0-12221 GCF_000696425.1 Galeopterus variegatus
TTCCTCCAGGCTGTTGGCTTCTGCTGGAGTTGTATACCAGGATACATGGAAAAAGCTAAACCTCTATATGAGGCTATCAAGGTGCCTGAAAAGGAGTCCCTAGTATAGGACCTGAACAAGAGTGGGCCTTCTCAGATATAAAGGCCCTGCTGGGCCAGGCCCCTGCCCTAGGAGTACCTGATATGACTCAGAACTTCAATCTGTTTGTTTGTGAAAGAAATCGCGTGGCTTTGGGAGTCTTCACCTAGCCTATAGGACCTTGGCAAAGGCCAGTGGCATATTTGTGCAAGCAACTGGACACCATGGCAGCTGGCTGGCTACACTGCCTGTGGGCCCTGGTGACAAACTCATCTTGGAATAAAAACCTCAACATGAAGGTTCCACATGTGGTGACTGCCCTGATGAACAGTCGGGGGTACAAATGGTCAACCATCTCCAGGATGGCTTATTATCAAGGGCTGCTCTGTGAGAACCCCCAGGTGTGCCTTTAAACAGTGCAGACCCTGAACTCAGTCATGCTTCTACACACTGAATCTGGTCCCCTGGACCCGACTGTGAAGAACTAATGGATGAGATATACTCGAGCAGACCTGATCAGGCAGACCTGCCCTTGACTGACCTGGACATAGAACTGTTCACAGATGGGAGCAGCTACATCCAGGAAGGACAACAAAGAGCCAGATATGCAGTAACAACTCATGAAAGAGGTACAGAGGCAAAGCCTCTGCCTCAAGGTTGGTCAGCACAGTGAGCATAACTATGGGCACTAATCCAAGCACTCAGATACTTGAAGGGGAAAAAAGTCAATATCTATACTGATTCTAAGGATGCCTTCACCACTTTAAACATCCATGGGGCCATATCTAAGGAAAGGGGTATGTTGTCAGCAGGAGGAAAGATGATTGAAAACAAAGAAGAGATCCTCCAACTGCCTGAAGTAGTGTGAGAGCCAACTCAAGTGTCCATCATACATTGCAAAGGACACCAGAAAGGGACTGACAAAATCAGTAAAGGAAACTGGCTGGCAGACCAAAGGGCCAAGAGAGCAGCCACCCAAACAGAGCTTGCTGTGGATTTGGGCTATGCTGCCAAACTCATGTTGGTACTGGAAACAATGCAACACCTAAGGTACACAAAGGAAGAAGCTCAATGGGCAGCTAGTGAAGTGGGGAGAAAGACCGAGGAGGGATGGTTGAAGCTCCCAGATCAGAGACTTCTGGTTCCCCAGCAGTTGGCCTACCAGCTAGTGTCACAACATCACGAGATGACTCACTGGGGAAAAGCAACTCTTGAAGCCACACTGAGCAGATACTACTTTATAACCAGACTCCCTTCACTGTGTGCCCAGATCAGTTACCAATGTCCAACATGCACCTGGAACAATACCAGTCAAAAACCCAAGCTGTCTCCGGGTGTACAAACAACCTGGACTGCACCATTCGAGGACTTAGTAGTAGACTTCACTGAAGAAAAATGATGCAGAGGCTATAAGTACCTTCCAGTTTTAATCTGCTCCTTCACTGGATGGATTGAAACCCTGCCAACCTGTACCGAACAAGCACAGGAAGTAGCCAGGACCCTCCTAAAGGAAGTCATACCAAGGCATGGGCTGCCACTAACTATAGGATCTAACAACAGGCCAGTCTTTGTGTCAGAAATTGTTCAGACTTTGGCCAAGATGCTGGGAATCAGGTGGAAACTCCACGCAGCATATAGGCCACAAAGCTCACGGAAAGTTGAGCGCATGAATCAGACCCTCAAGACCATTCTAGCTAAGCTATGCCAGGAAACAAAGCTGCCTTGGGTAGACATGTTACCCTTAGCCTTACTCCAGGCCTGATGCACTCCAGTGCTTTCAGAGTATTCCCCCATGAAATCATGTATGGGAGGCCACCCATACTCGTAGCCAAATTAAAGGGAAACCCTCAACAGCTAGGGGAACTAGGGTTATCCAAACAATTGAAAACTCTAGGAAAAATTCTCCATCAGATCACAAGGGAAGTACTAGAGAAGGCCCCTATCCATTTAGGGAACTGGAAATACCCCCATCAGCCTGTGGATATGGTCTGGGTCAAAGATTGGGAAAAGAGGCCCCACCAGCCTGTCTGGACAGGCCCCCAAATGGTTGTTCTAACTACTCCCATGGCTATTAAAGTTGCAGGTCTCATGCCCTGTATCCACCACACGCAGGTCAAAAAGGCATCCACACTGGACAACACAATGCCCTGGACCGTAAAGACTGACCCCATGAACCCGCTCAAGATCCGACTCCAGAGGTGACCAAACAACAGCCCTGCCCTAGTCACTCCAGAAGCTGACCAGTCAATGCAAGGCTGAATCTGGAGGATCTCTGATGAGGAGGTGCTCCCATGCAGAATTTGTGGGATTGTTTTTATTGGGATTGGTGTTCCTTGCCTTTGTTTTAATTTTCTGCTGTATATACGCCATTATTTCCTTCCCTTGTGGGTCTTAGCTAAAAAGTCCCCAGATATGCTTCATTTGGGACCATTCAATGGTGGGTCCAATAATGCCTCCTGACCCATGTGCTGGCTTCCCCAGTGACACCCCCATGTGCCCCTGATTGTCATCACTACCCCATACCCCTATTGATGGTAAAAAGAGCCTAAATATGATACTCACTTAAAAAAATTAAAAGAGATCATCAAAGGGAGAAATGATATGGACAAGCACGGAAAAACTTAAACCTGCACCTGTACTGCTCCTCTTTGTTTTGCACCTGTAGTTTTGCTTTTTGTTATGCTTTTTTAACACTGACTGCCTTTTGTATCAGCTTAGCCTCTGCTGCGTGGATTATGAGAAAACGCCTAAAACCCCAGAAGATTGTAACCTATATAACCCTTTGCAAGCCTAGAGTCAGGACTCAGGGCTCAGACATTGGAGTGTGAACTCCTCTGGACCCACTGGAGTAATAAATCTATGAGTTCTCCAACCCTCTGAGTGATGCTTGTTTTCTCAGCAGTCTGCTTTGTAACACTGGGGCAGGGAATGGCGTGGCGGCCTTAGATCAGAGAGGAATGATATTGTGTCTTTTTAACTTTATATGTGTTTTGATTAAGGAAAATAAAATAGCAATCACTTTATTTTGCCACACAACATATTCCTGGGGAATAAAAATCATAAATTACACTGGAGTAACAGAGATGGTTATCTCTTAACAAGAGAGGTATAATCAAATTAAATATTTACCTTCCAAACATTTTCTGACTTAATTTTCAGGGTAGCTGCAATTATCTAGTTTTTAAGTTAGGCATATAATTAGCATTTTAAAAGCAGTCAAAATCTCTGCACTCATATAGCTCATGAAGATAGACATGGAAAGATAGATTAATACGTAGAGTGAGTGATACATAGAGTGAGTCTAGCATTCACTAAGTTTTCAACATATGCCAGCATAGTGGTGGGCACCTCAGAAGGTTTGAAGCATGTAGGCGGGATATAGAGATGATTAAAATAGAATTTTTGCTGTCAGAAAACTTTTGGTTTCATTCCAAAAATATATGCACACAAATACGCAAGAAACTGAAGTAGGTATGGAGGAGGGAGAGATGATATCGTAGAATGCTAATAACAGAATTAAACAACTACAAGAGTCCAGATCAGAGAAATAGCTTTCTAGCATATGCCAATTTAAAATAACTTTCCCACACGTGGTTTGTGTTAAGAAGTTTTACATAAACATGAAATGAGGCTGTAAAAGCATGAAAAGTAATAAAAAATAATAAGAGTAGTAGCTGTAGGAACAATAATAATTAGCAATACTATATGGTATTTGTAATGAGCTAGGCTTTGTTCTATGTACTTGTCACACTAACTCAGTTAATCTCACCATCTGAGACTATAATAATTGTCATTATTATACCTTTATGTATATGAAGAAACTAAGACAAAAAGAGATTTAAAAAATAAAACAAACAAATAAGTAAAACTTGTGTGGCATTGCAATCCTGGTATTTGAACATCAGCAGTATGGTTCCAGTGTCTGTACTGTCATCTACTATTGAAGACTGACTATCAGTAATCTGATTGGAGCAGCCACATCTAATTTTTAAACACCTTGGAGGAGCACATATAAATATTTTTAAATGTATTATTTTATAATTAAGATTCACACTAACTTTAAATTAGTAGATCGATTATTGCCTTATCTTACAGCCATCAAATTTCTGTCCATTTAATTTCTGGGCTACATAAACTTTGAACATTATCTTTTGTAGTTTCTTTCATATGATTCCAATCTTCAATCATTAACTGAAAAACGATTACATAAAAAGTGCTATATTGTGCACTGTTGAGCAAGGCAGATGGTCCCTACCCTGAAGAAGTTCACAATTTAAGACAAAGCAATTGATAAGAAAAAAATAAATTTAGGAGTCAATTTGACAAAGGCAATGATAAGGGTATAAATAAGGGTTATCAACCCAGCATAATTTATTTTGTGATTAGTCTGACTAGACTCAAGAAAACCATTTAGAAAATTATTGTAATAATCCAAAAAGAGAAAGTTTTTAATATAGAAAGGGGAGTAATGATTGAATGAAAGAACTAACTCTGAGGTGATTTTAAAAAGTAGAATAGGAGTTGTTGAATGATTTCATGTAGAAGAGAAAGAAAGATCTGGGTTAACTCACATTTTTCTGGTTTGTATGGATGGATTAATAATTGTGTCACTCAAAGAGGAGATTTCAGGGGACAATCAATTCTGAGATTCAACAGATAATGAATTTATTTGTATTTCTGATGAACCTTTGAGACTACTGAGTCGAGATGTTGAATATGAAACTGGATATATGAAAATAAAAATCAGAACTTTTACAATTATTACTATATAAAAGCAGTGGAAAACAAATGATTGTATAAAGTTCCCTACGGAAAATACATAAAATCCAAAGAAAGACATACCAGGAAGAAAACCTCAGATATAACAAACATTTTAGTAGAGAAGGAAGAACTAGAGAATTATGAAGAGGTCTGAGAAAGAATAGAGTTGTTGCAACGAATGGAAGAGATAGTTCCATGAATAAAATTGTCATCAACATCTCAAGAAGCGACAGATAAGGAACAAAAATTAACAGTAAAAAAGATATCAACTTATTGAATGAGAAATATTAATAAGTAATGTAGCCAGTTCTTTCATAATTTATATACTTAATGCAAGTCTAATCAAAATAACTTGGAGAAAGTTAAAAAGTATTCTAAAATTTATTTGGAAAAATAAATGCCTGACTATAAATAAGACATTTTTGAAAACCAGAAATAATTTATGAGACTTCCCATAGCAGATATTAAAGTATACTCACAGGTTACAATTTTAAAACCAGTATGATTCTTATGAAAGCATATACAGACCAATCAATAAAGTAATAAAAAGTAGTCCTCCTAAACTTCAACAACTTTACATACTTAGCTTATAATAAAGGCAGCATAACTGAATTAACTGGATAATCATTTATTTGATAAAACATGAAGTTAGGTCCACATTTCATGACCTATTTCAGAATAACTTCCAGATGTGTTAAGAGTAAAATGTAAATATGAGCAAAAAGATGCAATAAAATAAAAATAAAAGTAAATAGTTTATAATCTTGATGTGAGAAATAGAAAAAAAATCTAAACAAAGCATTAAATCCAGTAGGGAACAACATATATATAACATATATCACAACATACTATACATGCATGTATGTGTGTGTGTATCTGCATCAGTTTTTGTATGTATATAATCTTAAAAACACAAAAAGTCTCTTAAAAATCCAGAAAAAGTACATAGTAGAAGCTGCAAATTGAATAATAAAGGACAATGATACAGACAATAAGCCTCTGGAAATACGCTTGGCCTCATTACAGACTATTGCTGTGCAGATTAGAACAACAGCAAAATATATATTTTCACCTATAAAATTCAAGAGAGTAGGTAGTAATATGAAACATAAGTAAGGCCCTCAGTAAACGATCATCCTTTTACAAATCTGGCAATTGTAAAAATAAAATTGCTTTTAAGAGAATAATTTATCAATTTATAAAGCCTTATATTTACAGGCATTTATCCTTAGGATACAGCCATGGATGTGTACAAAGATATAGCTATAAGGATGACTATTAGACATTGCAATAATAAGAAACTGGTAAATGCAACAAAAGTAGGCATTCATTAAAAAAGAAAAATGTGAAAATCATACACTTGAGTGGCAGAAAAATTTGGGAGAGAAACTTCTTTGTACACCTTTTTGTATAGCTTTGGCTTTTGGAATCATGCTAATGGTTTATAAGCCCCTACCATAAATACATAAAATAAACAAGAATAGGGGAAAACATGAAACTAAATAGAAACAAAAATAACTGAACCTAATTATTTTTAAGATTAATTACATAATTATTCAAATTGCACTCAATGTAGCAAGTTTTGTTTTTTAAAGTTTTATTGATTAGCAAGTCCACTACATACATTTATATTTATATATTCATATATAATAGATGGATAGATAGATCGATAGCTCTGAATTCTAGCTCTATTTGCTGTGAGGCCCTAGAAATTAAGAACTCCTACAGTCAAGAATATACATAAGTCCCAGATGTTGATTTTTTAATAGCATTCTCCAATAAGGGAACTGGGTATCTTAGAGAAATCTCTAATTCCAAGGCTGGGGCTGAGAAAAGACATGATAAGACTGGAACATATTCCTGTGGCATAAAGAAGTGCTTGAAAAATGATGGGGGCCTACGAAAAAGGACACAAGAGCCAGCTTGAAGGGGATCCCACTGACCAAATCTAAGCCAATTTTAGCAAAAGAATACATATTCATACTAACAGATTGCAACTATAGAATAAAAAAGATTTCATAACTCCATACTGATATATACAAATGAATAAATATATGAAAAAGAGAGAACTCTTTAAGTATAATTTAATAAATGTAGAAAGCATAACAAATTTAAGAAAATCACTATTTAGAAAGTGCCATAACAATACTTGTTTCAGGCAAGATTCATCAATGGATGTTACATGTAGTGGGAAAAAATATATAAGAAATAAGGCATTTATATTGTCTCAAAATATCTCCTTACAAGTTATCTATTAATTCGAAGAGAAAAATTGAGTAGCCTGGCATTTACAACCTTAATGCAGTGAGCAATGTTTATATCACCTGTGTTAAAAGAAAAAAAAATAGGCAAATTATATTTAGCAGAGTTTATTTAAGCAAAGAATAATTCATGAATCTGGTAGCACCCTGAACCAGCAGACATTCAGAGAGCACTACCCAGCAATGTATACAAGTAGTATTTATAGACAGAAAAGGAAGTGACATATAGAAACAGCTTGATTGGTTATGGCTGGACATTGGGTCTGATCAATTGGCAGCGTGCAATTGGCTGAAGCTCAGCTGCTATGATTGGCTGAGACTCAGCTACTTGTTACAAGAAAATACTCTTAAATTAGGTTGCAGTTTATTTACTTACTACATTAGGTTGAAGTTTGCTATCTACAGAGGCAGCCCCAGGCAAATTTAGTTTACTTTAGCACATGCAATGGAACAAATCAATACTATATGCCTCTTAATATGGTACTTCTTGAGGGATACAATATCACTTCTCTTCTATTTCTGCCAAAAATTCATAACTTGCATCAAATCACATTGAATCATCAGACTAATCTAAAATGAGAGACATTTTACAAAATGACTGTCCTGTAATCTTTAAGTGTCAAAGATCCCTTAGAAACTGTTCCAGGTTAAAGGATGATGAAGAGTTTATTTGTTTGTTTCCTGACAAGATAGTCCTCACCTCTGATGCAACAAAAGTCCAAAGCAACAAATAGATAGTCACTTGAAGAGCAGATTGTCTAGGAGAGAACAATGGAACCCAGCTAAACAGTGAGAAAAGCACCCCATGACCTAGAAACTCAAGACAGCAACATAGAAGGACAGCAGAAACTCCCAACCACGACTAGCATGAAGACTCAAGAAACCCTGCACTGCCAGGACAAGGTAGACAGGAGAGGGCTGGCAGGCATCACTCACTCCTTAGATGCCTGCAAACCAGGCTTCAGGGCAACCACATGGCCCTCAAAGACATTGAGCCCAAAATGTGGAGTAGCTAAGAGTCCATAAAACTGTATTTTCCCAGAGGATAACTACATGCAGAGTCACCCCCTGCCCTCTTGGTCCTGGGGTGCCACTGGACATCACCATTTTGAGATAGGACCCGAGGGAGCTCAGAGTCCTGCCAACCCAGTGGCCTCATGCACCCCATCAGAGAGCTCAGGGCAGAGAGCCAGCTGCCTGGATACATGCCCTCCTTCTTCCTGGAAGTGCAGAGCCCTGCTTGACATAGTAAAATTCTCAATGCCAACAGACAGTGGGGGAAACATGCCAGTCTTCTGGATCCATGTGCTTTTTCCTCCAGGAGCTCAGAGACACACACACCCATTACAGTGGACAGTGAGCAGGGGCTATGCAAGCCCCTTGCGACAGTTGCCTGGATCCATGCTGTCCTCATGTGGGAGTTCAAAGCCCTGCCTGACACAACACCCCACACCCTCCCTAGCAGGCAGTGAGTAGAGGCTGGGCTGATCCCTTGTGGTGGTTGTCTAAATCCATGGCCTTCTACCGCCAGAGCTCAGAGGTCTTCCTGAAACAGCAGGCCTCCCAGCACCAGTGGAGAGCACACTGGGGGTACAAAAGCTGTCTAGATACACACCATTTTCTCTGGGAACCCAGTGTCCCATCTGACACAGCAGTCAGTCTGCACCAGCAGAGAAGTTACAGGGAGCAAGACAGCACTTACTGCTGCACCCATCCAGAACCATACACATGAAGCCCAACACAACTATCAATATAAAACACTTCTACAGGTAAGGGTCTCTACCTTCAATAATCACTCCAAAAGTTAAAAGAAGCCAAGTAAACCACCGGATGTCCAGACATCAATGCAGACACCTTAGAAGCATGAAAGAAAAAAAGGGAAAAATGACACCTCCAGAAGAAGACTACAGTTCTCCAATACCTGACCCCAAACAATAGGAAACTGCTGAATCACCTGAACAGAAATCCCAAATGTCAATATTAAGGAAACTCAACATGATGGATGAAAAAACAGATATAAATCTCAATGAAGTAGAAAAACAAACAAACAAAAAGATCCAGGGCATGTATGAGAAATCCAATAAAGAGATAGAAGAAATAAAAAAGAACCAAGCAGAAATCTGGAACTGAAGGATTCATTCAATGAAATAAAAACATACAACCAAGAGTATAAGTAGCAGGCTAGAACAAGTAGAAGAAAGAATAACTGAACTAGAATACAGACTCTATGAATTAACAGTTTGACCAAAACCATGATAAAAGAATTTTTAAAAATGAATAAACCCTGTGAGATCTTTCTGATAACCTTAAGCATACAAACATCTATATTATGGACATACTGGATATGGATGAGAAAGAAAAAGACATTGAAAGCCTATTTAATAAAATAATAGCTTAAAACTTCCCAAGATTTGGGAGATATATGGTCCTACAGATCCAAGAAGCTCAAAGATCCCCAAACAGATTCAACCCAAAAAGGATCTCCCTGAGACACACTGTAGTCAAATTGTCAAAAGTCAAACACAAAGAATAAATTATAAAAACAGCAAGAGAAAATATTCAAATTACCTATAAGGGAATCCCTATCAGGCTAATAGCAGACTTCTCAACAGAAAACCTACAGACCAGAAGAGAGTGGGATGATATATTCAAAGTCCTAACAGTAAAAACCTGCTGACCAAGAATACTATATCCAGAAAAGCTTTCCTTCAGAAATGAAGGAGAAATAATATCTTTCTCACACAAACAAAAGCTGCAGGAATTTACCACCACAACATCAGCCCTTCATTAAATCCTGAAGGGGGTCAGTACTACATCCAAAATAAAAAAAGTGATAAATATATATCACCATAGATACATGAGAAAGAATAAAACCTCTAGTAGAACAGATATGCAAAAGAGAAAAACTGTACCTTATCATTACAAAAAAAAAAAAAAAACCACCTATCAGCAAAGATAAACAATAAAAGGGAAAGAGAGAACAAAGGAAATACAAAACAACCATAGAGGAATTAATAAAATGGCAGGAATAAGGCAATACCTTTCAATAACAACCCTCAATGTAAATGGATGAAATTGCCCACCTAAAAGATACAGACTGGCTAAATGGATTAAAAAACTAGACCCGATTATGTGCTGCCTGCAAGAAACTCAATTCCCCAATAAAAACACACATAGGCTAATAGTGAAGGGATGGAAAAAGATATCCACACAAATGGAAACAAAAAAACAAGCAGGGGTTGCCATACTTATATCAGCTAAAATAGACTTCAAAACAAAACTATAAAATGAAACGAAAAAGGACATGATATAATGATAAAAGGGTCAATGCAGCAAGAACATGTAACCATCATAAATATATATATACATACAACCAACATTGGAGCACCCAGATATGTAAAGGGAGATATAGACCCCCAACACAATAATAGTTGGGGTTGGAGACATTAACATGCCAATCTCAGCAATAGACAGGTCATCTAGACAAAAAAATTACCAGAGAAATGTCATATTTAAATAGAACTTTAGACCAAATTGACCTGAATTTTACAGAACATTTCATCCAACAACTTTTATTCATATTATCAGCACACAGATTATTCTCCAGGATAGACCATATGTTGACACAAAGTAAGTCTCAACAAATTTAAAAAGATGCAGATATACTTGAAATCATATCAAGTATATTTTCAGACCACAATGGAACAAAATGAGAAATTAATGGCATATAAAACTATGGAAACTATACAAATACATGAAAATTAAACAACTTGCTCCTGACTGACCAATGGCTCAAAGAAGAAATAAAGAAGGAAATGAAAAAATTTCTTGAAACAAATGAAAATACAGATACAACTGACCAAAACCTATGGGAGACTGCAAAAACATTACTAAGAGTAAGGTTTATTGCAATACATTCTTACATGAAAAGAATAGAAGGATGTCAAATAAACAACCTAACATTATACCTCAAAGAACTAGTGAAACAAGAACATTCCAATCCCCAAATTAGTAGAAAGAAAGAAATAATTAAGAGCACAGCAGAACTAAATAAAATAAAGAACAAAATAATAAAAAAATATACACAAATGATCAGTGAAACAAAAAGTTGTTTATTTTGAAAAAATAAACAAAGTAGACAAACCATTAGTTAGACTCACTAAAACAAAGACGAGAAAGACTCAAATAAAGATCAGAAATGAAAAGGGAGACATTATAGCCTGAACAATAGAAATAAAAATAATCAGTGGAGACTATTATGAACAACTATACACTAACAAGTTTAAAAATCTAGAGGAAATGGATAAATTTCTGGACACATACAAACTAACAAGACTGAAGCAAGAAGAAATAAAAAATCCTAAACACACCAAAAACTAACTGTGAGATTGAAACATAATCAGCAGTCTCCCAACAAAGAAAAGCCCAAGACCAGAGCCTTCACTGTTGAATTCTACCAAACTTTTTAAAAAGAACACCAGTTCTTTTAAAACTACTCAAAAAAATTGAAATAGAGGCCATTTTTCCAAACTCATTCTATGTGGCCAGCATCACTCTGATACCAAAATCAGATGAAGATACAACAAAAAAAGAAAACTACAAGCCAATATCTTTGATGAACATACACCCAAAAGTCCTCAACAAGATATTACCAAACAAAATACAGCAGCACATCAAAAAGATTACACATCATGATCAAGTGGAATTCATTCCAGGGATGCAAGGATGGTTCAATGTATCACCAAAAGTGATATACATATTCAATGTAATCCCCATCAAAATCCCAATGACATTCTTCACAGAAATAGAAAAAACAATCCAAACATTTATATGGAACAACAGAGGACCCTGAAGCCAAAGCAATCCTGAGCAAAAAAAACCAAACAAACAAAACAAAACCAGCAGCCTGGATGGCTAGATCAGTTGGTTAGAGTGTGGTATTTTAACAACAAGGTCAGGGTTCAGGACCCTGGACCAACCAGCCACCACACAAACAAAAACATAAAAATAAGTAAATAAATAAAGCTGGAGGCATTACAGTATCTGACTTCAAATTATACTACAAAGCTATTGTAAGGACACCATGGGCACTCAAGTGGAGGGGGAGGGGGAAAGCATTCC
>NW_007747763.1:0-12221 GCF_000696425.1 Galeopterus variegatus
TGAAGGCCACAGAGATGGTATCTGCCTCCCAGAAGCAGGAAGTTTACCTGGGGCCGAAGCCTCAGGTATGGTGGAGTGACAGTCTGGCCGGGATTCTCTTTCCTGCCCTCCTGACACTGGCCGGGGGCTCCCCATGCCACCAACCCCGCCAGAGATCCGTGGGTGGAGTGGCATTGGTGGCTGGTCCACAGGCCCCGGGGGGCCCTGCGCTTAGGCACACAAGTGGCACAGCTCAGTGAGGAGCTGCGCCAAGCAAAGATGGCTGGTCTGCCCGATCTGAGCCGGCTGGCTCCGCCCCCACGGGAGAAAATGGAGGGAGTGCTGGTGCCGGCGCCTAGCCTGGAGTGGTAGGTGGGAGCCGGGCAGTCGTTTGCACACAAGCGGGGCTGAGCTAGGGGTCACTCACAGAGCTCCCAGAGCTGGGCCGGTCCTGCACCTTCCTCTCCGTCTCTGCGTCGCTGCTGCTGTCTTTCCTGGCCTTTGATGCCTCGGGCTGCTCGCTCAGTCTCCTGGTGGTCTCCCGGCATGGTTGGGGCACTCTTAGGAATCTCCTTTTGTATCAGCCCTAAAACCTCGAGACTGTAGTTGCTTTTTTTCATTGTATATTAGTTGATCTGTGATTTATTCATTTTTTGTTGCTCTTGGAAATGCAAATAGTACTCTGGCAGCACAGCGCACACTTCTCAAGCTCGCTCTGTCTTCTGGCACGCCCGCTCCAGACCCGTCACCATCTTGCTCTCCTGACATTTAATTTTGAAATTATTTCAAATTTATAAATGATTTGCAAGAAAAATATAAAGAGTAGTACAAAGGGCTATATGCTTCACCCAGATTTCCTTATTATTAATTATTTACATTTATTTTTTATTTTTGTCTCATATATTTTCTTTTGAAACATTTGAGATTAAGTTGAAGACATTTTGCCAAATTACTCCTAAATACTTCAGTGTGTATTCCAATAACAAAAACACTCTTTCACATAACCTCAATACCATCATCAAAATTAGGATATTAATGTTGCTACAATATTTTTATTCAATCCACAAACCACACTCAGATTTCAACAATTGTCCAATAATGTCACTAGTAGAAAAGAATATTAACATCATCAACAAAGCTTATTCCCTTCCATCCTTTCCCTCTGGTTTGAGATCCAGTCTAGGATCATGCATTCTATTTAGTTGTCATGACTCTTTAGTTTTCTTCAGTCTGTATTTTCTTAGATTTTTCTTATTTTTTCATGATTCTGCAATTTCCGAAGAGAATAGTCAGTTATTTTATAGTATTTTCTTAGTTGGGTTTATTTGATGTTTCTTCATAACTAGATTCAGGATATACTTTTTTGGCATACCCATAGAAACAATGCTGTTTTCTTCTCAATGCCTCATGTTGAGAAGCACATGATATTTATTTTTCTCATTAATGATATTAACTTTTGTCACTTTGTTAAGATGGTGTCTATGTAAATCTCCACTGTAAAGTGGCATACCCATAGAAACAATGCTGTTTTCTTCTCAATGCCTCATGTTGAGAAGCACATGATATTTATTTTTCTCTTTAATGATATTAACTTTTGTCACTTTGTTAAGATGGTGTCTATGTAAATCTCCACTGTAAAGTTCATTAATAAGTAAGTAATAGATATTGGGTGGGGATTTACTTTGAGATTATATACAGGCATATCCTTTTTCTCATCAAAATTTTTCTCTGTGAGTTTACCATCTACTGATGACTTTTGTCTAAATCATTTATTACAGTGATGGTTGCCAAATGTTATTTTCCAATTCTATCATTCCTTTGACATTTACAAGTTGGTAGTCAACTGTAAGACAGATCTATCTCTTTGTACAAGTATTTATGTATTTATATCAGTATGAACTCATGGATTCTTATTTTATTGAATCAGTTATAAATCTATTATTATTATTCAATATTATTTTATTACAGATTTATTGAGGCATATTTGACATACAATAAACTGCATATATTTAAAGTGTACAGTTTGAGGAGTTTTGGTGGACATATACAGTGAAAAAACATCACAGTAATCAATGAAATACAAATTTTTATCAATTACAAAAGTTTTCTCGTTCTTAATAATCTAACCCCCTTACTTCTACTTCCCACCGTCCTGAAGAAACCACTAATTTGATTTTTGACATTGTAGATTAGCTTTCATTTTCTTTTTAATTTTATATAAATGAAATCATACAGTATGTGTTTTTGAAGGGGGAGGTTTGACTTCTTTTTCTCAGTATAATTATTTTGAGATTTATCTATGTTGTTGAGCATGTCAATAGTTCCTTCTTTTTATTGCTGAGTAGTCTTTGTTGTATTGATTTACCATTTACTTATTGATGGGCGTTTGTTTTTTGCTAGTTATTACTGACAAAGTTTCTATGAACAAGGACAAGTCTGTGTACAAGTCTATGTACATGTCTTTATATGAACTTTTGTTTATTCTCTTGGTTAATATCTAGGATTGGAATGGCTAGATCATACAGTAGATGCATAATAAACTCCTATGAAGCTGTTAGATTATCAAAGTGTTTGTACCATTGTAAATTTATCCCAGCAATGTATGTCCTCACCAACACTTGGTATGGTCAGTCTCCACGCCCCCACCCCCCAGCTGTTTTCACTTTATTGTAAGTGTAGATGTCTATGTAGGTGTGAATGGTGAATACAGAGCTGGAGGAAGAAGAGGAGAGGACAGAAAGAGGATGGGTATAGAGATACAACATTGTGGTTTTCATTCACATTTTCCTGTTAACTAATGATGTTAAGCATTTTTTATGTGCTTATTCACCGCTCACGTATCTTCTTTGGTGAAGTGTCTATTTAAATCTTCTGACCATTTTTATTGAGTCACTTGTCTTCTCCTTGTTGAGCAGTAATAATTCTTTATTTATTTTAGAAACAAACCATTTGTCAGATTGTAAATTTTGCAAATATTTTCTTCATTCTGCAGCCTGCTTTTTCATTTTCTTAAGATAGTGTTGGAAGAGAAAAGGTTTTTAATTTGGATGAAGTCCGCTTGGAAGTAGATCCTTCAGTCCCAGAGGACTGCATCCAAGATCAATGATTTGACTGAAACCCTATGAGAAACCTTGACCCAAAACCACCCAGCTAAGCCACTTCTACACTTCTGACTCTCAGAAACTAGGTGAAATCATAAATATTGTTTTTAGCTATTAAGTTTTAGTATCAAATGAAATGTTATAATAGATAACTAATATACACTGAGTTAAAGCAAATTGATTATAATATGCCTTGTAATTGTCTTCATACATATATATATATTTTCATTTGGTGTTTACTGAACTCCTTTGATCTGTGGGTTAATTTTTTTGATCTGTTTTTTCTGTTGCTGTAACTTAAGTTCACGAACATTTTCTTTTGTAGTATTTGCTGTTAATTTCATTTAGTGTATTTTTCTATTCAGATTTACTATCTGCATTTATTATCTCTTAAAATCAATTCATACCTTTTTTATATTTTCTGTCTCTTTTACCATATCTTTACCTCTTGCCTCCTTTAATATATGAGGTCTATTTATAATAGCTCTTTTAATAACTCTGTTAATTCTGTCATCTGTGTCATTTCTGTGTCTATTTTCAATGATTAATATTCTCTTTATTACGGATTGTATTTTCCTGCTTCTTTACATGCCTTGTAAGTAATGCCAGATATTTGGAATTTTATGTTGCTGGCATTGGAGTGTTTCTTTTTATATGTTTTTTTTTCTTTTGGCCACTGGCCAGTATGGGGATGCTAACCCATGACCTTGTCATTGTAAGGCTGTGCTCTAACCAACTGACCTAACCGGCCAGCCTGGAGTGTTCCCTTAAATATTTCTCTAATCTGTTCCATTGGCCGAGTGTCTGTTTTTATGCCAGTACCATGCTGTTTTGGTTACTATAGATTTGTAGAACCCAGAAATTAACCCAGATATTTATAGCCAACTGATCTTTGACAAGAACATACATTGGGGAAAAGACTGCCTCTTTAGCAAATGGTGCTGGGAAAACAGGACATCCATATGTAGAAGAATGAAATTAGACCTGTACCTCTCACCACATACAAAAACCAACTCAAAATGGACTAAAGACTTAAATATAAGACCTGAAACTAAAAAAACTACTAAAAGAAAACATAGGGGAAACACTTCAGGAAGTAGAAATGGGCAAAGACTTTATGACTAAGACCCCAAAAGCACAGGCAACAAAACAAAAAATAAACAAATGGAATTATATCAAATTAAAAACTTCAACACAGCAAAAGAAAAACAATAATAGAGCAAACAGACAACCTACAGAATGGGAGAAAATATTTGTAAACTATGCATACGACAAGGGATTAATATCTAGAATACACAAAGAAAAACAACTCAACAGTAAGAAAACAAGTAACCCAATTGAAAAATGGGCAAAGGAGCTGAATAGACATTTCTCATATGCAGATACACAAATGGCCTACATACAAATGAAAAAATGCTCAGCATCACTTAGCATTAGGGTAATGCAAATCAAAACCACGTTGAGATATCATCTCACCCCAGTTAGACTGGCTATTATCATAAAGACAGAGAATAACAAATGCTGGTGAGGATGTGGAGAAAGGGGAACTCTCTTACACTATTGGCAGGACTGTAAATTACTGCAGCCATTATGGAAAACAATATGGAGATTCTTCAAACAACTACGGGTAAAAATGCCATACAATCCTGCAATCCCACTACCGGGTATATACCAAAAGAAATGGAAATCATCATGTTGAAAGGATACCTGTACTCCCATGTTTATTGCATCTCTATTTACAGTAGTGAAGAATTGAAATCAACCTAAATGTCCATCAACAGATGCCTGGATAGGGAAAATGTAGTATGTCTATTCAATGGAATACTACTCTGCCATAAAAAAGAATGAAATTCTTCCATTTGCAGCAACATGGATGAACTTAGAGAAAATTATGTTAAGTGAAATAAGCCAGGCACAGAAAGAGAAATACTGCATGTCCTCACTCATAAGTGGGAGCTAAAATAAAGAAAGAAAAGAAAGAATGAATGAATGAAAGAAAGAAACAATCACAATAATACATTGAACTTTAAAAAAAAAAGAACAGTACTCTGGTTATTAGAAAAGGGGGAGGGGGAGAGGGGTTAGTGAGAAATTAGCTTAGGGTCACAAAGATTGATTATGTTTTGTAAACATGAATATACTAATTATTCTGATTTGATCACTACATACTGTACACATGTATTTACATTCAATTCTGTACCCCACAAATATATATAATCAGTTATGTATCAATACTAAAACTGTCAAAAATCAAAAATATATTTAAAATGAAATTCATGTTAGTTTTCAGGCATTGCAATAATAAAGTAGTCAGTTTATTATTACAAAACCCAAAACAAAACAAAACTGCCATATAAGCCAGCAATCCCACTGCTGTGTATATACCCAAAGGAATGGAAATCATCATGTTGAAAGGATATCTGCACTCTCATGTGTATCACAGCTCTATTCACAATAGCCAAAAGTTGGAACCAACCTAAATGTCCACTAGTGGTTGACTAGATAAGGAAAATGTGGTACATATACACAATGGAATACCACTCTGTCATACAAAGGAATGAAATTCTACCATTCACGGCAACATGGATGAATGTAGCAAAAATTATGTTAAGTGAAATAAGCCAGGCACAGAAAGAGAAATATCACATGTCCTCACTCATTAGTGTGTAGCAAAAATTATGTTAAGTGAAATAAGCCAGGCACAGAAAGAGAAATATCACATGTCCTCACTCATTAGTGAGAGCTAAAAAGATAAACAAATAAAAAAAGAAAGAAAGAAAGATACAGCAATCACAATAATTTGTTGAACTTTTAAAAGGGAAGAATAGAACTGAAGTTTCCAGAGGTGGGAAAAGGGAAAGGGGAGGGAAGTTAGTGAGAAATTGGTAAAGGGCCACAAAAATGATTACATTGTGTAATGCTGAAAATACTAATTATCCTGATTTGAGCATCACATATTGCACATAGGTATTGATATTAAACACTGTACCTCACAGATATGTGCAATCAATAAAATGTTGCAGTGTTTCAATGTTTCAATAAAATAGAGAAATATTTCTTTAAATATTTTGGTTCTTTTTTTCTGGGAGGCAATTATCTGGAAACAATTCTATCTTTTTGATGTTTGCTTTTAAGCCTGTTTGGTGGGTCCAGAACAGCCTTTAGTCTAGGGCTAATTTTACTCTAGTACTGAGGCAACACCTTTCTGTGAGGATTCTGATCAATGTACCATGTGCAGAGGTCTTTCCAATCTGTCTACGGGGAAAATGAATTCCTGACCTGTGTGAGTTCTGGAGATTGTTCCACCTGATTCTTTCTGGTGTTCTTTCCCTGGCCCTGGGTAGTTTTCTTACACACATGTGCTAATTGGTATGAAGCTGAAGAATCAAGGGCAATCCTCTACAGATCTCTAGTGCTGTTGTTGTATCAGCTCTCTCTTCTACTATAATCTGCTCTGTAAATTCTAGCTGCTTTGGAGTCTCCATACTCCATACTCCAGTCTCCATACGTTTGTCTCCCGAACACACGTAATCTGTGGTTTCTGTTTAGGGATTCCCTTCCTAAGCTGCAGCTTGCAAACTCTTTATAGGCAGTGAAGCAATTTTATTATTTTACTCTTAATTTATAAGGACAAGAAATTTATTTCTCACAGTTCTGGAGACTGGAAAGTCCAATACTGAGGGGCCACACACACTGAGAATCATTTCATGGCTAAAGACCGAGTGAGCATGAGAGACAGCAGGAGAAATGTGTCAAATTCATCCCTTTTATCAGTAACCCACTCCTGAGATAATGGCATTAATCCATTCTCTGCCTTCATGACCTAATCACCTCTTAAATTCAGTGTCAACGTAAGTTTTGGAGGAGACAGACATTCAAACATAGCACATTCCCACACCATACAATTGCTTTTTTAAAAATTGAAACATAGTTTATTGTACATATCTGTGAGGTATAGGGTTGAATATCAATACCTGTGTGCAATATGAGATGCTCAAATCAGAATAATTAGTATATTCAGCATTATGTAATGTAATCGTTTTTTGTGGCCCTTTACCAATTCTTCCCTTACCCCTTTTCCCCTCTCCCTTTCTGCCTCTGGTAACTACAGTTCTGTTCTCTCCTTTAGAAAGTTCAGCAAATTATAATTGTTATATCTTTCTTTCTTTTTAATTTTATTTGTTTATCCTTTTTAGCTCCAACATATAAGTGAGGACATGTGGTATATCTCTTTCTGTGCCTGGCTTATTTTACTTCACGTAATTTTCTCTACATTCATCCATGTTGCTGCAAATGGCAGAATTTCATTCCTTTTTATGACAGAGTAGTATTCCATTGTGTATATACAACACATTTTCCTTATCCAGTCATCCTTTGATGGACATTTGGGCTGGTTCCAACTTTTGGCTACTGTAAACAGAGCTGCTGTAAACATGGGAGTGTAGGTATCCCTTGAACGTGATGATTTCCATTCCTTTTGGGTATATACCCAGCAGTGGGATTACTGGATCATATTGTTTGAGGAACCTCCATACTGTTTTCCATAATGGATGCACCAATTCACAGTCCCACCAACAGTGTAGGAGGTGTATTAGTCTGTTTTTGTTGCTTATAACAAAATATATAGAACTGGGTGATTTATAAAGAAAAATGACATTTATTGCTTACAGTTTCTGAGGTTGGGAAGTCCAAAATCTATCTGGTGGTGGCGACAGTGACCCAGGGGTCTCACATTGCAAGATGGTGGAAGCAGAGAAAGCAGAGAGAGAGAACTAGAAAGATACACTCTCCTCTTCTTCTAAAGCCCTCAGAACCATGCCCTTGACCACCATTTTTAATCCATTCACTACGGCATGGTCCTACAATCCAATCACCTATTTAAGGCTCCACTTTTCAATTACCATAATAGGATTTCCCACCCTCTTAACAGTCACAGTGGGGGCTAAATTTCTAATACATAAAACTTGGGGGACACAATTAAGCTTCAGTGAGTTTTGGGGGGACATAATTCAAACCACTACAGGAGGATTCCCCTTTCTCCAAATCCTCACCAGCATTTGTTATTCCACAGAGTTGCATTTTAATGATGGTCTTGAGAAGACCGCTACTTTATAGCAAGGTGTGTTTGGCAAAGAATATGGCACACCTGGGCAGGTAGCTGGCACACCTGGGCAGGTAGCTAACTACCTGCCCAACTGTGTCCTCAGCAAGCCAGGCCTTCTTCCATCTCTTGTTTGGACAGAAGTCCTGAGAAATGATTAAGAGGAAGAAGTTTGTTGAGAACGTTGGGAGACAGTTCTGTCCTAGGAGGCTGCCCTGCTAGCCAGGGTGCCCTGCCCCAAAGTGAAGAAATTTTAGAGCTCACATTTTCCTTTTTTCAGGAATCACTGCCCTGTGCTGGCTGTTTTCCAATGTCTGAAAACCATTGTTTTATATATTTTCTCTTTTTAAAAGTATAACCCAGGGCAGGATTGAACAACAACAAGAAAAAATAATAGATTTCACTTTAGAACAGATTTAGATTTACAGAAAAATTGAGAAGGTAGTAGGAGAGTTTCCATATACCCCACACCGAGTTTCTCCTATTATTAAATCTTACATTAGTATGACACGTTCTTCATAATTAATGAAACAATATTGACTCATTATTATTAATTAAAGTCCGTAGTTTCTTTTATTTTCTTAGTTTTTACCTAATGTTCTTTTTGTATTTTAAGATCCCATTCAAGATATATCACATTTAGTCATCATGTCTCTTTAGGCTCCTTTTGGCTGTGGTAGTTTCTCAGACTTTCCTTGGTTCTGATCACACTGACACTTTTGAGAAGTACTGGTCATGTACTTTGTACTATGTCCCATTATTTGAATTTGACTGAGGTTTTCCTAATGATAAGACTGGGCTTATGGGTTAGTGGAAGGAAGACCACAGAGGTAAAATGCTATTTTCATCTTATTATAGTGAGGGGACATACTGTGAACATGGCTTATGCTTGCTGATGTTCACCTTGAAGACTTGGCTGAGGTAATGTTTGTCTGTCAGGATTCTTTGCTGTAAAGTTATTCTCACCTACCCCCAACTCCACCCTTTTCCATACTGTACTCTTTAGAAGGAAACCACTATAATCAGCTCTCACCTAATGAATGGGAAGGTATATTCTCCCTCTTTGAGGGCAGAGAATCTATATACATTATCTGAAATTCTGGGCTGGCTGGTTAGCTCAGTTGATTAGAGCGTGGTGCTGATAACACCAAGTTGCAGTGTTGCATCCCCATATTGGCGAGCTACCCCCCCCCCCAAAAAAAATTGGTATTCATTTGCACAAGAGATTTTTCTCTTCTCTCTCATTTATTAATTTATTTAATCATTTATTTATGTTAGCATGGACTTGGATATTTATTTTATACTTTTGGTTATAATCCAATACTACTTATTTTTTTGCTTGAATTGTTCCAGCTTTGGCCATTGGGAGCTCTTTCAGTAGCTCCTGTGCCTCCTGCAGTGCGGCTTTTTTTTTTTTTAATAGCTCTTTCTTACTTTTTGACACTACCAGATGCTCTTGGCTCATCTTGTCTATTTCCTGCCCTAGTCTTAGAATTGGTAATTTCTCCAATGTACGTTTATTCCTTTTATTTAAGAATGGTATTAGAAACCAAGATCTGTGTACTATGTGTTCTTTGTTACAGGGGCATTGTTACTTTTTTAGGCCTTCACAGGTGACAGAGCAAAAATTATATACATGTGCATATAGTAGCCTGTGCATATACACATATCCATACATATTTCTTTTTTTTTTTTTTTTTTCCTTTTTGTCTTTTTTCGTGTCCGGCAACGGGATCGCAACCCTCGGTGTTGCGCCCGCACCTCGCTCAGCCAGTGAGCGGGAACCGGTCTGTATGTGGGATCCGAACCCTGTAACAGTGCACCACCAGGCCGGCCCTATCCATACATATTTCTATATGTAACCATCTGTATCTATATTAAGATAAAAATGAAAATATATTGATGTATCAAACTCTAATCCATTACTACATGGATCATTTCAGGATATATATATTTTTTTCCTTTTTGTCTCTTTTTTACTGACTGGTAACGGGATCACAACCCTCAGTGTCGCGCCCGCACCGCGCTCAGCCAGCGAGCGGGAACCGGTCTCCACATGGGATCTGAACCCTTGGCGGGAGCACCGCTGTGCTCTCAAGCGGCGCACTCTCTAGTGCGCCACCAGGCCGGCCCGTTTCAGGATATTTTTAATGATTACTACAATTAAATCAATACATCATCACCATTCATAGTTACCATTTTTGTGTGTGTTGGTGTGCGTGTGTGGTGAGGACATTTAAAATCTGTGTTCTTATCAAATTTCAAGTAAACAATACAGTATTAATGACTATAGTCACAGTACTGTGCATTACATTTCCATAACTTATGCACTTTATAACTGAAAGTTTGTACCCTTTGATCAACAATCTCTCCTTTTTTCCCACTCCTGAATACTTGGCAACCACTGTTCTACTCTCTGCTTCTATGAGTTTGACTTTAGGAAATGAAATCAGTATCTCAGAGAGATATCTGTACTCCTATGTTCATTGCATCATTATTCACAATAGGCCAGAAATGGAAACAACCTAAGGGTCTGAAAATAGATGAATGGATAAAGAAAATGTGGTCTATATACACAACAAAATATCATTTAGCCCTAAAAAAAAGGAAAATCCTGCCATTTGTGACAACATGGATGAAACTGTGGAACATATGTTAAGTGGACTAAGCCAAACATAGAAAGACAACTATCGTGTGATCTTACCTGTATGTGGAATCCAGAGAACTATTTTTTAAAATAAACATTTATTTCTTTAATTAGTGTTGTTATGTGGTTAAAAAAAGTAAAGGGGCAAATAATGAAAATTCTTTCTTCTATCCTTTCCTTATATCACACTGGTTCCTTTCTGGAGGTGACTAATGTTGCTAGTTTCTAGATGGGAATTGAGATGAGCGGAAGTTCTTAGGACATGCAAGAAACTTAATTATCAAGCAAGTGTACATAGCTACTTTCATTTTATCCTACAACTTCAATGTGAATCAGTCAGTAAAGGTAGTACCAATACCCTTTTAAAAGTGAGGAAACTGGAAAATGATATCTGTTTTTCTCCCAAATAAAAAAATTGCATAAATGTGTACTGTGGACAAATTGAGAAGCATTATAGAAACACCCAAAGTTAGAGTTAGGTTTGAGTGTAGTATAAATCCCATCTCTGCTGGTTCCTAACTATTTGAAATTGCCATATCTTTTATGTTCTCTGAGTCTCAAAATTTTCATCTGAACTTTGGACTAATAATACATATTTAATTAGTTTTTTGGGGGGGAAGCTGGCTGGTATGGGGATCTGAACCCTTGACCTTGATGTTTTCAGCACCACACTCTAGTGAAAGAACTAACTGACCAACCTCATTATGTATTTAATAGACTTATTAATTACATTCGTAATGCACTGAATCCAGTGCCTGGGACCAAGTAATGGCTTAATAAATGGTAGCTATTATCTACCCTTAGTGAATCAATGTACAGTATATGCATGTATTGAAACAATATACTGTACTTCACACATACATACATCAAGTGTTAAAATAAATAAATGGTAGGTATTTTTATTTTTGTATTGTTTTAGCAATTGAGCATAAAACACTTGTTTCATTACATGCCAGTAATATTTATTAAAGTTAGCCTCAACTATTGGATGGAGGGAACCCTAGTTTTTTTGTTTTTTGTTTTCTCAGACATTTAGGCATGCCCATTGTTGGGAAAGTGTCATGTTTCTTATTTTAACAACATATCTTTGGAGAAAATTTCTCCTAATGTGTTTGCATTTCTCTCTCTCTCTCTCTCTCTTTTTTTGGTGTCTGTCCAGTATGGGGATCTGAACCCTAGACCTTGGTGTTAGCAATGCTGTGCTCTAACCAACTGAGCTAAGCACTTTCTTCCTCTCCATAAAAATGTATAGTTAATTTTTTGGAAAATAAATTGCTAAAATTGCTTTTTCCTTCCAATAACTGTATATTGGAGCTCCCTTCAAGTATTTAAAGCATTTTTTTTTATTTTGTCAATATACACTGTATATGATTATTATGGCCCGTCACCGACA
>NW_007747764.1:0-276 GCF_000696425.1 Galeopterus variegatus
AAACCTCCTCGAATTAATTACTGATTAGAGCAAGATACAACATTAATATACAAAAGTCAATCACTTTTCTATACCCCAGCAATAACCAAGCAAAATTTAAAAAAACAACACAATACTACTTACATTAGCAACTCGAAAAAGAAAGTTGAAAATCATCTACTTCATAAGAAGTAACATCTAGAGTACATTTTTAAAATGCCTATAACTAAAGAACGAAACAAATAATCTGATTTAAAAATAAGCAAAGGGCTTCAACAGACATTTCTACAAAGATGA
>NW_007747764.1:5695-6205 GCF_000696425.1 Galeopterus variegatus
TGGCAACAAGGACCCCATTAAAGACGTGGTTACAAGTACATTAATAGCTACACATTACACACACAGTTTATTTTTCTGTCAGTGAAAACATACATAGCCTACTGATTTAGCATGAATCAATATTACCTAAACATATAACGTAGTATGTTAAACCAAAGAAAAACACTTTGTGACATCATTAAAATTAGTGTTGTAGAAATACTTTGGCTATATTAATTGTTACCCTATTAATATAAGTTCACACATGACTCCAAAGTGTTTCCATTACAACACATCTACCATTTATGTACCTAAATATCTGGATAGTGTGCATATTGTAACCCAGCATATGTTGCCCATGATTATAACCCTAACCCTAACCCTAACCCTAAAAAAAAAATACACATAATGTATATTTCTTCTGGTACACTGATCTTCCTGTATACAAGCCCGCATATAGCATGCTCTGGCAATAAACTAGTATTTGTCATGTGACCTGCTTTGGACAGTGGCACATTAGAAAATGTCATG
>NW_007747764.1:11880-12220 GCF_000696425.1 Galeopterus variegatus
TGTCTGTTGATTAAAATGATCAGAGACGCGAAGACACAGCAGACGAGATGCAGGTGAAGAGTGGGGGGCCACTGCTCTCTCAGGCAAGTAGCACCAACCCAGCTGCTGTTACAGCTTTTATTACATTTAGCAAGCTGTGCATGCAATATAAGCATTAATGTATAAATTCTGTTATACTTTTCTCAAGAGCAGAAGGCCGTTACCTCCCTTCTCAAGCACTTGGTTATCTATATTGCGTCTCCTGAGAACATCCCAAGAAAGTGTTCTCACGACTTCAAACGTTCTCAAGGATTGTTTGCAATCCTTGACATTTCTTGGTTAACTCGTTTGCGAGTTCGCC
>NW_007747765.1:0-619 GCF_000696425.1 Galeopterus variegatus
TGTTCTCATTATTTTTAGTGAAGCAGGCAAGCAACAAGAACAAACCCTCCAGAGATTTTTTGTGTAAAAGTTTTCAAATATTTTAAAAATCTGTTGAGGTAGTTCTAAAGTGCAACTAGTGTTGTGAATCAGTGGTGGAAAGTCAACATTGGAACCAGCTGGGGCAGGATGCCAAGGTCCTGGCTGTGGTAGTGGCAGAGGGAATGAAGAGGCATTTCCAAAAAATATTTAAAAGGAGTGGTGATAAACTGAGATAAGAAGAAAATGGGAGGGAGAAGTCAATGTTTCCAGTCTGCTACTAGAAGTGGCTAATCTTAGCAGAAAGCTGGTTTGATGCAATGGGAGTAGGATAGAAAGACATTAATAAACTTGATTTTGGACATGAGATGGTGATAGAGATATAGTTAGCAATACGAGAATAGACTTTTTTCCTGACTGAGTGATTTGTTCTAAACTTCTTTTGTTAGATTCACAATTATGCTAACTGTTTTTTTCCAAATTAATATTTGATAAATGTATTTATGTAAATATTCACTTAGGTCTAACAAAAACTCTAAATTGAACAAGACAGCAAATACTATGTTACTACTTCTCCCGAGGATGGAATTTAATTCAGTAG
>NW_007747765.1:5860-6112 GCF_000696425.1 Galeopterus variegatus
GTAACCTGTTGGTAGCTTTGGAGGGAAGAAAAATCTCTCTGCAAAATAAGTGGCACTCTGAGATCAGAAATACTCATATGCCCTTTGGTAATGTGCAAATAAATATTACAAATATTAATTGAAAGTACTTCAATTTAGAAATAATTAAAAAATAAAATGCACATACCTCTATACTAAAATGCACATACCTCTGTTCTCATTATTTTTAGTGAAGCAGGCAAGCAACAAGAACAAACCCTCCAGAGATTTTTT
>NW_007747765.1:11843-12220 GCF_000696425.1 Galeopterus variegatus
TCTTTGGTTTCTTGCCACTTTAATTATAGTCCATCTGGGCTATGTGTATACTTGATGCCTTGAATAGAACATTTTCCAGGACTGTAAGACAGCAGAGTGAAAGCTCAGGTAAGGGAATTGAAGCAAAATTTACAGTTAGAGTTTGGAGGAAGGTGTCATCTGGTGAGTCACTCAAGTAGTCAAACCAACAGCACAGGCTACACACAGTTCATGTTGCCTCAGTGCTAATTATTGCCAAACTATTTTCATGCAGGTTTTCAGTTCAACCTTGGTCCTGGTTTTTATTTTTAAATATTTGTGAGTGTGTGTATATATACTTTTTGTTGAGATGGTTACATCGGGATACATTTCTTTTTGAATGGTAGAAATTAGAGATG
>NW_007747766.1:0-674 GCF_000696425.1 Galeopterus variegatus
CACTTTTGACATGCTATCTTTAAATTTCTTTACCCACAGCCACAAGTTTATTTGGTTCATTTTATATTTTTCAAGTTACTTCTGGCAACAGCCCCACTAATAGTTCCACCAGTATTTAACACAGAGTCCTCTTTATATTTTTTATAAAAATTTTCTCACTTATATTCAAGCTTCTCTTATATTCCTCACCACCATTCAGGTCTCTGCCACACTCCAAACCAATGCTGCATGTTTTTGTTTTATACATGACAGCACCCTGTTTTGAGGTAATACTTTCTCTTTGTGTTGTCTATTGTTGTGTAACACAGCCCCAACACTTAGTGGCTTGCCAACACTGATATATTATTTCTCACAATTATATAGGTTCATTGAGACCAATTGAAAAATTCTCCTCCTCTGTATTATACATTCTGCTGAAAGATTAGAGAGGAATGGAGTGGTCATGATAGACTTCTACCTTCCAAGGTTTCCTTCCATGTGGCCTCGCTTCATTTAGTAGTCTAGTCCCAAGTTCATTAGCGCATGGCACTTGGCTTCCACATGTCAGAAAGTGGAAGCTTCCAGTTCTCTTAAGGCCTGACCTCGGAAGTTCCAAAATGTCACTTCTGCCACATTCTACTGGTCAAAGCAAGTTACAAGGCCAGTCCAGATTTAATGGGGGAGGGAAATAGATT
>NW_007747766.1:5817-6607 GCF_000696425.1 Galeopterus variegatus
GACCATGGGCCATATTTTACTGAAAGCACTCTGAATTTGATTTTTGTCCAGAGGCTATTTCATGCTTTGAAAATATTTTGTTAGCTGGAGAAGTTGAGAATGAGAAACAGTTTATTTTTCAACTCAGAAAGTTCTAGAGTGGACATAGTTCTACGAAATTCTGCTTAAAATCTGAACAGTTCTTTAATAACTCATCTCTTTCTTAAAACAAACGTAGTGAGAAAAAAAAAGAAAGAAAGAAGAAAAAGCCAATTGACACTTTTGACATGCTATCTTTAAATTTCTTTACCCACAGCCACAAGTTTATTTGGTTCATTNGAAAGGGAGGAATTTTATAAGAGCACTCTGTCTGCAAGGCAAAAAGTACGTTAGAGAAGTAAGAATGGATACAGGTAGACCAAGGTAGGAGACTGTTGTGATAATCCTAGTGAGAAATAATTAAAGACAGTTAAATTTTTGGCAAAATGTAGATAATTTAAGATGGCTTTCAGAGATATCAGTATGTGGGAATCAAAATTTCCATGATTATAGGAATTAATGAATATGAGTGTGTTAAAAATGAATTGTGAGCTTCTGATTCAAGTAATTGGATGGTAAAAATGAACTCATAAAAAAAGAGGAGCAAGCTCTTGAAGAAGGTGCTGAGTTAAAGTTTCAATATGGTAGTTTGAGAGGAATATTATATTAGATAAACAGAGCTGTCTGGGGCCAGCTTGGTGGCGCACTGGAGAGTGCACCGCTTGGTAGTGCGGAGGCGCTCCCACCGAGGGTTCGGATCCCATGTGGAGAC
>NW_007747766.1:12019-12220 GCF_000696425.1 Galeopterus variegatus
TGATACCTGTCCTCGTCTTTCATATTCACCTTCATTCATTTCATCCTTTTGTTTCAAACATTTTTTAAAAAAGAAGCTGAGGTAATTAGATGCATCAGCCTTACATAATTTTAAAAGAATCTCCCTCTTGAATTCTCTTCTGTGGACAACCACATTATAAATATGCAATTTTATAACTAGCTTCCCTTAAGATACATATGA
>NW_007747767.1:0-616 GCF_000696425.1 Galeopterus variegatus
GGGCACATGCATCCATTGAAGGTCTCCTGGGAAGGTGCACACCAGCTGCAAGGCAGGTGGGGAGTTCAGTGTGAGTGTGGGCAGCTGTATGCCCAGCTAAAAATTGGGATTTCTAGTATTACATGAAGAGGATGATGGATGTCAAGGGACCACCAGCAGCCTCTGCTCCTTCATGTGCTTCTAAAAGTCATCTACTCTCCTACCAGGGCACACCACGTTTTGTGAAAATTAGCTGATTAGGAGACCCCCTTTCTGACTCTGCTGTGGGGTGGGGGCGGGGGCTTAGGGATGAGCAATTCCACAAGTCCTGGCTACAGGATCCCACTCATCTTGGAGAGCACCGGAGGCTGTGACAGTTTCCACCAGCACTGATGCAAACCTGCACACCCCTCCTGGTGCCTACTCTGAGCCGGGCATGTGCTCATTTTGCCGCCGTTATGTGACATGGGACAAGGTAGGTGATGCCCAGAATCCCGAGCTACTCCACACGGAGACTTGGACTCACAGGGACAGAAAGAGAGGTCAGAATAATTTGATCTGACCTCTTTGTTCTGGAGATTGGTCATCTGGTGTCAGAAGCTGGGGAGGGATTTGTTCAAGGTCACGGTGCTGTAAG
>NW_007747767.1:2113-4069 GCF_000696425.1 Galeopterus variegatus
AGTGAGCGGGAACCGGTCTGTATGTGGGATCTGAACCCTCAGCGGGAGCGCCGCCGCCCGCGCACTGTAGCAGTGCGCCACTGGGCCGGCCCTCCTTGTTCTTTTTAATTGCAAAATTTGCTTACAGATACTTAGTTCATTCCAAATCCTCCATCATTTCATCCACTCCCATATTTTTTCAAGCTGTTGTGAACACAGCCCTTGTAAGAAGTATGTGTTACAAGTCCTGGTGCACACACATAATATATGAAACTAAAATATCGTGAAACAATATTCACCTTCAACTAAGTGATGCCCTTTGATATTTTCCCCTCGATTCTGTTGTGTCACGTTTTAAAAATGCTGCTCACGATGCACTGAATTGAATTCGGGCCCCGCTAAGGGAGGCCGAACCTGCAGTTTGGGAGGCTCCGGGCTGGTCCGGCCGGGCCCTGCTTTCCCGGGGCCTCCCCGGCAGCCTCCGCCCCAGCTCCTCTGCGTGCCAGGTGCGCTCTCGTGTGACCGACCAGCTGTCATTGGAACCTTCTCTTTGCTCCTCTCCTGAGACGATGAGCTTTGTGATGGATCCCATGTCTTGTGTCTTCACACGTTTTCTACTTTCCCAAATTACTTCTTTTTAATTTTGGAAAACGTTTTTGGTGATTCTCCAGCCTATTTTATTTTTTTAACCATTTCTCTAGTAACAGAAAAATAAAAGTGGGAAGAAAAATTACAGTAGGAAGGAAGCAGGGAGCAAATAGGACAGCTGATTTATGCGTGGATTTGGTTCTGCACGAGGCCAGCAATATGCGAATGAAAGGCCAGGCGTCCAGCTACGTGCATCCCTGGCGACATCCAGAAGACAGAATGAGATGTTCACTGTGGCTCTAACTGGAGCTTCTCACTGTGGGTTCTATGGACATATTGGGCAGGGTAAGTCTGCTGTGAGGACTTTCCTCCTGGACCTCTACCTGCCAGATGTCAGTAACATTCCCCTCTCCTAGTTCTGACCAGAATGTTCCAAGACGTTGTTGCCAAATGTCCTCTGGGCCAAAGTTGCCCTGCCCAGGAACCGCTGCTCTAAAGGTTTGGACCCAGCCTGTGCCTGCGATTCCGTGCAGCGTCGCGGCCCACGCGTCAGGTGGAGCTCACATTCATCAAGGGCGTCCTCAGGTGGCCACATTGGACAGTCATGATGTGACACCTGTAACTTACCATCGTGGTTATGTGGGATGAAATGTGGAACCAGGCACATCAGTGGCCCAGGACCTGCTCCAGGTCAGTTCTCCACAGACTCAGCATCACCCAAGGACGGTCCTTTGCCTCCTCTGAGTCACTAAAGACATTGATGTCCCAGAATGGACTCTGTCTCCACTGAGTAGACTCAATACTCAATAGCAGATTATAATAAAAGTTATCCGTCACTTAGAAATTGCTATTAAAATGGGCCATTTACTGCCTCTTGGGGACATACTGGTGTTTCTCTTTCTGCATTAATATCTGAGACACTGTCTCTGGGAAACGGAGATCACAGATGCTTTTGAGACACATAATTGGCCACGATGTGTCACTGGACTGAAACGAAAGTCACAACAATGGGTCTGAAATTTATTCAGGAATTCGTTCCAAGATGGCAAGAGCAATTTCCAGTAATGCTGTGACTGCCTTTCGGGCTTAGAGCAGACCTGTCCCGGCTAACAGCGCCCTGAGCGGTGGGAAGCACAGGCCCACAGACCCGCCCCTCTTCCATCCGGTGCTTCCACCTCTCCTGTGGAACAGTGGCCAGAAAGGCCAAGGCACTCACTGGAATGACTGAAATTTTAACATCACAAAGCCAGTGGAAGGTGGATTTTGGTGATCAGCAGAAATGAGATAAAACAGGCTGCAAAGCTGGCCAGCCGGGGCGTGAGAATATTTGTCTGTTGTTCTCCTCCCGAGAACTGTCTCTTAGCTCACTTCAAACACGGTTCCCACACG
>NW_007747767.1:5516-6806 GCF_000696425.1 Galeopterus variegatus
CCTTGAGGTAAGTGGGACCAGGTCCTGGCCAGGGCCCATGTCTGCCCTTCACTGAACAGGGTGACCTGAGAGACCAGGGAGTGAGGGGACGTCAGGGAGCTGCAGGGACATCCCCTGGCCTGACTAGTCCAGCCACCTCATCAGCATATGGGGCAGAGAAGCTCAGGGAGGCAAAGTGGCTTTTCTAGGACCCCCCTGGTGATGGGACCTGTGTCCCCAGCCTCTGATACCTAAGTCAGTGCTCGCTGTGCTGGCTAGTCATTGTCATCACGTGCCAGGCCTGCAGTGAGCACTTTAGAAATGTCAGCCGGTTTAATCCCGACCACCACCAGCATGTGAGGCTGGGGTTATACCCATTCTACAGGTGGGGAACCAGGCTCAGAGAGGCCGGTGGGGCCTCTTCTATGCGCTGCCCGGATAGAATATTGTACCCTGCGACAGTTAGTTTCTTCTCACATTAAAAGAAAATAAAATGTTAATTACTGGGGGAATGATTATCTCATCAGACATTCAAGGGAATTTCTACAACTCGGAGCATTAACAGTAGCACTAATGGTTAATACTGGTCTCTGTGCACGCTGTGCCCTGCCCCCTCTAAGCACTGTTCTGGCATTCACTTGTTTAAACTTCATCACGAACTTCTAGGACATGATTTGATGTGATGTTATTGCCCCTGTTTTAAGAATGTGGAAACATCAGCAGGGACAAAAGAAATAACTTGCTCCAAAACTCTGGACCCATGAATCTGTTTCTTTGGAAATATACCTGGGATGGGGATTTTAAAACCTATGGGAGGTTGTATTATTGAGCATCATTGCTCCCAACTCTCCTCCCTTCCCTAGATCTGTGCCCTTTGTCATGTGACTTTGCAGTTTCTGCCTCTAGATGTGGTGTCCCTTTCCTTGTCCTGCTGATACTGGGTTTGCTCATGTGGTCTGCTTTGGCCAATGGGCGTCAGCTGGTGTGATGTGGGCAGAGGTGACATGTGCTGGCCCAGCTGGCCTTGCCCCCTGTGATCCTGCCATGCATCATGCCTCTGCTTGTCACTGCTTGTATCTGCTTGTCACTGGCCTGAGGAAGACGAGAGGCATGTGGAACAGCAGACCTGCACCCAGCTCTCTGCGTGGAGCCAAGAGAAGCCAGGCCCGGCCCAGGTGTGGGGAACCCCAGCAGCCATGGACGTGAGACGAGAAACTAAAGGGCTTCGTTGTTTGCAACTGAGTTTGGGGTGGTGTGTCATACAGCATAATCATGACAGCAGCCAACTGCTACAAGCCCTGTGACCCAGCA
>NW_007747767.1:8074-11414 GCF_000696425.1 Galeopterus variegatus
CAGAGAGGTTGTGTAACTAGCCTGAAGTCACACAGCTACAGTTTCCATGTGGAAGAAACTTCCCACGACTTAACTGTAAGGGTTTTTAGGGAGCTTGTACGCTACTTTTGCATATAAGTGATCTCAGTGTCTGTTTGAGTGGATTTGGGAGTGTGAGGGAAAGGGGCTAAAGCCTTCCCAGGCCACCTCTTGGTGATACCAGTGATAATAATTGGTCATCAGCACTCAAGTCAGGACCCAGAGGAGCGCAGGCCTGGGGATGCGGTGGGAGGAGCCGCATGTCTCAGCTGTTCGGGGTCCTCATCCTTTTCAGTGGTTCTCAGCTCCTCCAGGCAGATGCTCACTCGCTTGCTCCCTCAGGCCCTCACCTTCTCACCGCACACCCTGTGCCTGTGCCCAGGAAGGAAGACTGGGTGGCACCCGATTCCCAGGCTGGCTGTTCCACTCTGACCCTTTCCTGTCTCACTGTCTCCCCTCCAGACCCCACAACCACAAGGGCTACGCAGACCCACTTTGCTTCCAATGATGTCCCGTGTCCCGTGTTTGAAGCTGACCTTTGCTGACTTAAGCAGCACCGTTGTTTAACCAGACGTGAAGGCCTCTGCTAGAGAAGGAAAGCCTGAAGTCTGGGCAACTCCCCTGTTCAAGGCGGCCCATTTGGCTTCGTGTCACCCTATGCAAGGGTCTGGGGAGCGAGGACGGCCATTTGAGCAGGAGGAAGGGGAATTGTCAGGATTGGATGACGGCTCTGTGGGCGTTCATTCCTTCATACGTATTTTGAGAGCATCCTAAATGCCACAGGGCCATGTTCTGGACCCTTGTTCAATCAGAAGTTCAGTGATGAGGTATCTGAAAGTAAGCAGGAAAGAGAGGAAACAGGACTAACTGATCAGATCGAGAGAAACAGCAGGCGAGTGCGTAGAAGTGAGGGGAATATAAAGATGCTTGTGAAAGTTGTTGGCAACTTGCTCGTAAAAGCATCTGTGAAAATCATAGTGCTCCACAGCTACTGATGTCAGCAAAATCAGGCCACAGTTGGAATAGCTGTTAGAATAGTCTGCATTGTTCACGCACTGACTGAGGCAGTGGGGCAATTAAATAGTCATGTTATCAGTGCCTTGTTTTAAATATAAATGTTAGGCCTTAGGGGGGAATGAAGACTAGGATCAGGTTCAGGAAAGGTAGGGTCATCTCCTAGATCTGTGGCAGGTGTGAAACACTCTTTGTTCTGGACTTGGAGCCAGAGGATGAGTGCTGGTGATCATCTTGCCACAGCACAAGAGAGCAGGCCAACCTATGATATGAGTGCCAAAGATGGACAGGGCATGGATCCTGAGAACGTCATTTGACCCCTGGATCCACCCATGCCTGCAACCTACACTACCCCTGGAGTTCTCTGCTGACAGAACCAATGCCTTAATTTTTTTTCTTTTATTTTAAAAGCTGGGTTGAATTGGCAATCTGTTGTTTGCAGTCAAAGATTCTTAATGCTCACATGAGCATTCAGGAGCTATTGATTAAAAAACAGTGTCATGTCCAGTTAAAATGGCTTGTCCACCCAGTTGCCATGTTTAAGGTCCTAAGGACCACATAGCCACACAGAACTTTTCCTTTCCAAAGCAGACATTGTGGGGATGACAATGCATTTGGCCCTTTAGAGGCAGAGCCATGGCCAGAGCAGCTCGTTCTAAAAAGAAAAGACACATGAAAAATCATTCGTTGATAACTCCATAAATAGGACAATTCAGTATTAAACATCAGGCCAGAAGTCTGACCTTTCATATCAAATCAAAATGAAGTTTAAAATATATAAGGTGGAGATACACACTTTTCCACCGTTCTGTGTGCTACAAGAAAATGGGAGAATCGTCCCTGGCAAGGTGTGCTCTGAACCAAGTGAATTTGAGGAGGCCCCATGTCTCCTGCATCCACTCACAGCAGAGACAGAAGAACCAGAGGCCCGTCCACGCCTCAGTGGAGCTCCTGTTCTCAGGGGAGCTCAGAGACTTGTAGACCTGCTATAGAGCAGACCTTCTCTTATATTGAGCTAAAAAATAAGAGAGGAACACGTGGAGATGCTCCTTTAAACAAACGGACAAACAAACAAACAAATTTGTACCAGCTTATCTATTATTTCCCCTGATTCCATGGTTCCTTGTGCTGGAAGGCCAGCTCCACCAGGAGCCTGCCCCTTGGCCTGGCTCTGCACTTCACAAAGGAGGTGCTGTGTGACGTCCCTGGGAGTGTGTCTCTGCTCCTGGCGAAGGCCACGGCACAGATGCCAACTTATATGTGGCTGATCAGATTCAGCAAAATTCTTCAGACCCACCTTCTTTGCAAACAGAACTGGGAGAAAGCTCTAGGACTGAGTTTCATACTTAGCGTTAGGTTTTCCCTCTTCCCCATTATGAACTGAAATTATAATAAGAATAATTCAAGGCTATTAACTAAGCATGTTCACAGCAGTGTTATTTATAATCAAAACAAAATAAAGACTGGAAACAAAAAGAAAAAGAGAAAACACCCTTAGTGTCCACAAGTAGAGACTTTTGATGTCAATGATTGTACATCTTTATGATGGAATGTTTTGAAGCTATTGAAATTTATGTTTTGAAGACTGCTTTATGGCATAAAAATGTATGATATACTTCAAAGTAAAAATCAAGGCAGAATCTGAAGAGTACACATTCAAACTAAATCCTAATTTTAAAAACGAAGTAGACTTTTTACATGTGCAATGAAAATAGTGAATGGAGTTGGATTTTTAAAAAAATTTTCTAGGAATATTTTGTAAACTTTCTATTACTTTTAAACCAGAAAATAAATGAACGTCATTAAAAGTAAAAATATAATACAGGCATAGAACAGTCCTGAGGTGATGTGCCACTGTCTTTTCAGCCGCGACTTCTTTTTTTAGTCTCACAACTCTGCCTTCTTCCATGGCAAGCCCCCAGGGCAGGGACCCTGTCTCCTTTCTGTCTTGGTGGCGCCAGGAACATAATCAGGGCTTAATAAATAATTGATCATAACGAAGACCCCAAAAGGAGTCCATTCACTTCCAGTGGCCTGCTAGCTCCTCAAGGCTTTCTCTTAAGTGCATTTCATTTGTTTTTAATTTTCCCAAGTTAAATGGATGAAAATGGAAGTCGGGGGAGTGCTGTTGACTTGCTGAGAGCCAGAAAAGAGAGAGGGACATGAAGGAAAGCAGCCACTGCAGGGCTGCAGCATGGAGCCTGGACCTGTGGCACCTGCAGCGCCTGGAAGTTCATTTTTTGCCCAGCGGTGCTCCGAGAGATGTAAGAATCAAAAAGGAAAGAGGATGATGTATAAAAACTGTCAA
>NW_007747767.1:11883-12219 GCF_000696425.1 Galeopterus variegatus
GCGGTGCTCCGAGAGATGTAAGAATCAAAAAGGAAAGAGGATGATGTATAAAAACTGTCAAAATCATTACTACAAAATGAGAAAGGAAGGCATAGAGAGTGGAGGGAAAGGTCTGCATCTCAGTCACTAACAGGTATTTATCAAGTGCCCGCCCCTGCCAGGAACCGCTCTGAGTGCCGGGACAGGGCAGGGAACAGAAACTATGTCCCCGCAAACATTAGGTTACTTTCTAATCTGGAGGATGAGCACTAGCCATTGAACCACCAATTGTAGGATGTGTTGGGAGGTGATAGTTGCTGTAAAGGACAAGAGAGGTAAAGGGCAAGGTCATATAAG
>NW_007747768.1:0-8818 GCF_000696425.1 Galeopterus variegatus
CAACAACAAAACATTTTTTTTAAAAAGGATTTTATTCATGACTTTTTACAGTACTCGGTAAGAGTTAAACTTGGAAAAGATAAAATCTTGTGAATTAAGAGTTAAAGAGAAATAATATCTGTTAGTGTAGCCTATGCTTGATGAAATTTGCCACAAAAATAAAAGAAATACAAACAAAAGCTTCAAAAAAATTTGTTTTTAAACTGAAAAACCCTCTGCAGTCTTCATGTCAAAGAAAGAGATGGAGATTAACTGATGGGGAAAAAAAAATATTAGTGAAAAGGGAGAGATAGAAGAAATATGATCACAGAGGAAAGATTGACCTACTTAACCCTGATGTTGGCTCTGAGGTTTCTGATACAATTAAGCTCACCACCAACTCCCAAAGCCTGGGACATTCAGAATTCCTCCCCATGCTTCTGTGAGTTTTCACGATATGTATGGTTCTCGTTTACCTCAGCTCTGGCTTTCATTGATTGCAAGCCCTGTTTTACCAAAACAAACCCATATCCAGAGTCCAACACCGTCACCCAATATCATAAAAAATAAATTCCTTTTAAGATTTTGGGCCTTTGTAACTTTCCTAAGGTTTCAGGGGAATATGTATGGTTCTCGTTTACCTCGGCTCTGGCTTTCATTGGTTGCAAGCCCTGTTTTACCAAAACAAACCCATATCCAGAGTCCAACACCGTCACCCAATTTCATAAAAAATAAATTCCTTTTAAGATTTTGGGCCTTTGTAACTTTCCTAAGGTTTCAGGGGTACATTGTAAAAGTCTTTTGTTTTTTCACGTCCCCAACCCCACTCTTCTCCTCTCTCAACTTCTTAAAGCAATACCCATATTCCTCCTGTATCTTAAAAACTGTCCTTCCCCCTTCTATGTATAGAAAAATGCTATTGATATTCAAGCCCTGCAGAGAAACATTCTGTCCCTAGGTGGTTCTTGTCCATTGAATGCTCTCTCTAATGAATTCTTGAATTTTTAAAAGAATATTTTACTGAGAAAGAGAAGTTTATTATTTTGTTGGTTGGTTTTGGTTTGGAATTTTTAATATGAGGAAAAGGGTAGGGCTTAAAAATTACTTCTGATCTTTTCAGCATGAATGATTTTTCTCTTCTAATTCCAGGCTGCACTTCTTTTATGTGATGCGTCACATTCTCCTAGTAAAGCAGTTTCCCTCTCTACTCCTCAAACTCTTACATATATTTTTTAATGATTGATTTTCAAATTGTCAGTCTAAGTGAACAAAGAAATAGTAGACTTTTCCATTTTTATTGTTTATAACATTACTAGCATTTTGAAAACAATTTAAAAATAAGAGGATACTTTAAATAGATACATACTATCCTTTAATTCTATTTTTTCACGAACTTTTTGAAGTACTCTTGTATATTGGTATGTTTATCTGTATGTAACTACCTCTCTCTATATATGTGTGAGTAAACTGTTAGATAACAACTCATTAGAAATTTATTATAATTTTGGCAACTGTTTTTGTGGAAGGATCTATGCAGGAAAGCTTTCTTTCCACTGTGTATTACATGTTTATAAAATCATTCACTTTTAATTATTTCTTCAGTGATAAAATTTATAAAATCTTAAATCATATGTGAAAGTGGGTTATACAAATTGGGTCATATTTATCATATTCAAACTAAAATTGGAGTCAAGATGCCAGGAGGAAAAAGTACTTGGGTACATAGCACATGATCCAAGAAGAATTTTCTACAAACCCAGTTGTTGAAACTTCCTGTTGTAACCCTGAGACTAATTTTTACCTAGTAGCAGCTGAAACAAGCTGCCATGACTGCAAGACTAATTTTAGAATAATTTTATTTACCACCATTACTCACCAATCAAAGCCTGCCAAGTCCCCCAAACTTTGCTAGTGCCAATGTGCTTTCTTTCAAAACAATTTGTTAACATTCTTCTCTCTAAGAAGACTCCCAGCCTTTTTTTGTTCTTTGGATCTACTGGAGACCACTCCAGTCTGTGTGTGTACAAAGTATTGCAAACATGTTTTCCCCCCAAAAAATGTTCTCTTAAAGATTTTTCTCTCTCTATTTTTTACTTATTTTAGCACATGGGAATTATATTTATTTCAAGTAATAGAAATGAGATGGAGATAATGTTATAATAGTATACAGAAAAGAAGAAACTGAATCACTTTTATATAAAATCACATTGGTTGATTATGTGTACCCTAGTATTAGTAGTGGGTTAAAAGATGAATTAATTTATCCCTCCCAAACTTTGGAGAATAATTTGTATTTAATAGTTTTTTCATGTCAGAATTTATTTTGCTTTATTTTTTCCAAATACTTTCAGCATATGTTGGAAAAATATTCTGAATATGTCAATGTTCTGAAGTTGATTTTGTGTATTGTCTGATTAGTCACATTTATGAAAGACCATTTGTAATAAGTCATATGCAGCACTTTCCAGCATAAACTAAGAAATGTGATAAATATTATATAGAAGTTGGCCACTGAGCTCTTAAATAACTGCATATGGTTTTATGCAAATGTGTATTTTCTCCTCTTCTAGCCAATGTTAAAAGTTCCAAATGCTAGTACTAGAAGATTTACTCTATTCAAATGCTCTTTGAAAATTATTCAACTCTTTAGACATGAAATATTAATATCTGCAGTGTTTTTACAGATTAAACAACTCTTCTGAATGGAAGAAAAATTTGTCTTCCTTTTTGGACCCCAACATTGGGGTATAAATTCAAAGTCATTTACATTAAGTAAAGTTGAGAATAATACTGTGGAAGAATTTCATTTAATTTTGGACAAATTGCAGAGAAATTCTTTAATGTTTAAAATAATAGTTTTTAGGATTTGAGAGGAAAAAAAGAAATGTTTATTTTGGTAACTTTTTCAGAAAATAGACATATTGTACATTAATAACAAATAACTTGTCTTAATATCCAAAGAAGCAAAATTGTGTTTAATTATTAATTACATAATTATATAATTATTTAATTATTAATTATATATTAATATAATAATATATTAATTATATAAATTACACCCCCCCCCTCAAAATAAACATTGTGATTACAAGATTTGTTAAACAGACTGAGTTAGGGAGTAATTGATTTAAGGACACAAAGAATAATTATGATTTGTAATGATGAACATGCTAATAATATTGATTTTATCATCATATACTGTACACAAATACTGATAGTCAACTCTGTACCCCACAAATATGTGTAATCAAACATAAACAAGTAAATAAACAGGCTGGGTTAGAAATATAAGAAACCTTATGAGTTTGCATTCAGCAGGAAGAGCTTTCCATAGACTGTTACTATCTTACAGTACCAAACACTCATAGCCATGTGTTAGTATTATATAGAATACACATTTGGACATGAATTATAGATATTTGTGTGGATATATAATTCTCAAAATCTTCAGATCCTCTTCGCTTCTGGAAAACACATTCTATAGGTCTATTGGTGAAAGACAAGCATGAGTTGTAAATATTCATATAGATTTTTTACAAACAAACCCTTTTTCTCACTTGAAAAAGAAATGGGATATTAGGGCAATTTCTTGATACTCAGAGTTTTGAATTCATATTAAGTACATACTCTGTTTGATAATGGAAAAAACACAAAGTACCCATTACATTATGGCAAATCTCAGTGTCATTTTTTGTGGAAACAGCCTCTGTTTAGTTGTATTCATACATCCACAGGATGACAAAACTGAAGAACAAAAAAAAGGATGATTATTATAACATAAGATCACACATCATATTCTTCTTTTTATTTTTGTTTCCATGTTTTCTCTACAACCTTTCTTTTAACAGTCTGGGTGGAAATTCTCTTGACAAAAGGGTCTGATTGGTAGCAAGTCAACTCACAATATGTTTTGTTTTAATAAAATATTTATTCAAATCCATAAGAAATAGAGGTATTAATCTCCTGGTGACTGTGTTGCTATGAAAAATCCATTGTATATCTTGACTTTCCAACCTCAGCCACTGGCACAGAAGAAGCAAATTAGGTATCAGTATTTACCAATAGTGTTAGAAGAACACAATTTGACTGTATTGATTAGCATTGTGATTAATTTTGCTCTAAGGATCTTTACAGTTAAATATGAACATTAGTATGATCCAACACCACTTATTTTACTTCATGGACGTCACTTATCCCACTACCTCTGGGCAGGGAACTGCTGCGTAATAAAACAGTTTGGGTCACTAAAAAGATTTCGGATTCTTTGGCAGCAGATGCCAAGACAATGCTTGAGATGTGAGATGTCCATTAGAGATCAACACCATGAAAGGAAGGTGAAAGGAGGAAGGATGTTTGCCCAGAGGAGAAGGTGAACTGCCATGCAGGTCCTCCAAAGCCTCACTGTCCAGGTAGAGAGCTCTGAGAATTGCCCGTCAGAGTGTCCCACACTGGATGAGATGTACAGGCATTTCTATGACTGTCTTGCTCAGTCTCCACATGCAGGCTGCCCAGGCCAGGGTGTGAGCTCCAGGGAGGGACCCTCTGTAGTTGAGAGACACTGAAGGAGATGACAACTGGGAGCTGGCTGCCAACAGCACTGCCCTTGACTGAGGGCTGAGCAGAAAGTCATCCTGGGTGGCTCATGCTCATATCTACTCCTAGTTAGTTGAAAATTCTTTAAAAGTTAAGTGTTGTATTTTTTCAAATTCTTTTTTTGTATCTATTAAAATGATCATTAAACATTTCTCCCTTAACCTGCTAATGTAGTGAATTACATTGATTTTTGTATGTTGAAATAACTTGCATTTAAATTTATGCTGTATCATCCTTTATATATTGCTGAATTTTATTTGCTAATTTTTGTATTTATATCCATGAATGATACCAGTTTTTACTTCCACTTTCTTGTATTACCTTTTTCTGATTTTGGTATAAGGATTATAGTGACATAATACGATTTTCATATCTTACTTTTATATATTCTTCCTGTAAACCACGTAGACTTTTGTTTGGCAGCAGCATGGTCTGAACTTTTCCCTCTTTGTTATCAAAGCCTAACTCCAAGATTAGGGTAGATAGGGAATCCAGATATTTTACATAATTCTTTCGTTTCAGTAGTGGTCTTGATATATTTGGTGCGTGTGATTCCTTGGCAGAATTGTTCAGCTTCAGCTCAGCAACCTCTATTGCTGAAGATGGGCAGTTCTGTCTCCTAGGACACATTCATTACGTCTGTACTCCACATTAAGCCACAGGAATTGCTCAGTTTTCTATAACAAGTCTTCAGAAAATAAATGTTGCCATTCTTAATCCATGTACCAGGTGTACCTCACCATATATTTCTTTTAAAAATTCCTCTGCTGCAGGCTACTCTCATGGGCAAAAGGCAGACAACTGTGTCTGTGTCCACTGCTGTTCAGCTTAAGCTCAGCAACCTCTATTGTTGAAGAGCTTTTAGAGATGGGCAGTTCTGTCTCCTAGGACACATTCATTACGTCTGTACTCCACATTAAGCCACAGTTGTTCAGCTTCAGCTCAGCAACCTCTATTGCTGAAGATGGGCAGTTCTGTCTCCTAGGACACATTCATTACGTCTGTACTCCACATTAAGCCACAGGAATTGCTCAGTTTTCTATAACAAGTCTTCAGAAAATAAATGTTGCCATTCTTAATCCATGTACCAGGTGTACCTCACCATATATTTCTTTTAAAAATTCCTCTGCTGCAGGCTACTCTCATGGGCAAAAGGCAGACAACTGTGTCTGTGTCCACTGATGCATTCCAGATCTCCCCCCCCACTTTGCACTCTGAACTATGGCACATTGGCAGAACTATGAACACTGACAGAACTATGGTGAACTAAGAGCAGTGTTTCTCAATCTGGGGCAGTTTTGCTTTTCATGGGATATTTGTCAATGTCTAGAGACATATTTGGTTGTCACAACTAGGGGAAGGGTAATTCTACTGGTATCTAGTGGGTAAATGCCATGGAAATTACTAAATATTATAAACTCTGATGAGGAGTTTTTCTTTTAATCTGTGCACTGCAAAGTCCCCACAACAAGAACTTTCCAGTCAGTATGTTAATAGTGCAGAAGTTAATAGGCTGAGAGGTTTAAGAGTTAAATAAGATTCTAATTGTGGAGCAATGTTCCATTCTCCACTTTGTACATAAACTGAAGATTTTTATGAGTGACATTTTGGAAACCTTGACTTGTCCCTTGGAAGAGGGACAACTTCCACTCCTCCCCATGTGGTAGAGATAAAGAAAAGCCTGTTTTCTTTGCATGTCATTCTTAACAAGACTCCCAAACCCCAACTATTCCCACTCTTTCTGTCTGGGTCTTAGCTTACCTTGGGAGACAGTAAAGCTGGCTATATAAACATACTCATGCATCTGTTTCCAGTCTTTCATTGAAATCTGTTGTCAAGTCAATGCGCTCTGCCTTTGGCTGAGCTGAGGAGTCTCCAAAGTATACGTTCTTTCTTCACAGCTCTAGGTCCTAGTCACAAATTCTGTAGAACAGCAAAACTCCTAATTAGCATCTGTTACAACAGTATGTTAAAATTTACCTGATACTTTCATGAAACTTTTACAACAGTATTGTATATTAGATATTGTCATTATTAGTATTATATTGTGGCTTAAATTGGGGAAATCAGTGCCACCATTATTAATGATAATATTCCCTTCTAACTCCAGAAGTGATTTTTAAAAAATGTTATGTGTCGATGTAAGAGGGAATTTATGACTTATTCAGAGAATTTAGACTCCTAGTAGTCTTGTGGGAAGCACTAGTATACCGTGTTTTATACTTCAAGTGCTTCCCCAAGAGTCTTATAAATTTCATTCTCTGCTCACTCGGGCACATGGTCAAATCAATTTCCTCCCAGAGACATGGAATTTGAGTGAAAAATAAAATGAGAACAAATATGCCCTCTTCATTCAGTGATCACCTTGAAAGTGGGTGGGAAGAATGCCTGACACTCATTTCTAAGCCGTTGACATGGATGGTGAAATCCTTTCTTATGTGAACCATTGACACAAAATAGTAATTGAAAAGCTTCATTGCAAAGTGTTGTCAGAACTGAGGATAAGAATAGAAAGAACTAATACTAAACCTTAATATTTCATTAAAAGTTGAAATGTAAATGATTACAGTAAGGTAAAATTTTATAATGATTTTTTGTGCATAATCTAATAAATAAATAAACAGGTTCAGATTTTTAGAGTATGATATCATGGATTTTGATATAGACAGAATAGAATCTCAGTGAATAACTGGACTACCACTTTTTTAAAAGTGGCTCACAGGAATTTATTTATTTATTATTTTTTTTAATTTGATATAATTTTATTTCACTTCACAAAATACATTGTAATTGATTTTCATGCCCTTTTACCTGTACCTCTCCCCCACCCCATCATATCAGTGCACTTGGCTTAAATAGTTCAAGGAATTTTTGTGGTTATTCTGTCATCTTCCCCCTACCCTTTCTTTGTTTCTATGTTTATTTATTTATTAATATTTAGCTCCCACAAATAAATGAGAAAATGTGGTATTTCTCTTTCTGTGCCTGACTCGTTTCACTTAATATAATTTTCTCTAAGTCCATCCATGTTGTTGCGAATAGTAGTGTTTCATTCTTTTTTCTAGAAGAATAGTATTCCATTGTGTAGATGTACCACAGTTTCAATATCCACTCATCAGATGATAGGCATTTTGACTGGTTCCAGATCTTGGCTACCATAGGTAGAGTGGCAATAAACATTGGAGTACAGGCATCACTTTGGCATGATGATTTCCATTCTTATGGGTATACTCCCAGTAGTGGGACGGACATTATCACAATGTTAATTTTTCCAATCCAAGAACATGGGATAACTTTCCATCTTTTTGTGTCCTCTTTAATTTCTTCCAACAGTGGTTTGTAGTTCTCTTCATAGAGATTTTTCACATCCTTGGTCAGCTTTGCTCCTAAATATTTTATTTTTTAGTGGCTATTGTAAATGGGCTAACTTTCTTGATTTCCTTTTCTCATGTTCAATGGTGGAGTACAGAAATGCTACTGATTTTTGTGTGTTGATTTTGTATCCTGCTACTTTGCTGAAATCGGTTATCGACTCTAGGAATTTTTTCAATAGAAGCTTTAGGCTGTTCAATAAATTGGATCATATCATCTGCAAGAAGGGACAACTTGAATTCATCCTCTCCAATCTGGAAGCCCTTTATTTCCTTCCCTTCTCTGATTGCTCTAGCTAGTACTTCCAACACTATGTTGAATAGCAGTGGTGAGAGTGGGCATCCTTTTCTAGTTCCTGTGTTTAAGGGAAAAGCTTTTAGCTTTTCCCCATTCAAGATGATACTGGCAGTGGGCTTATTTTATATTGCTTTAATTATGTTGAGATAGTTTCCATCTATGCCTAACTTGTAGAGAGTCATTATCATGAAAGGATGTGGAATTTTGTCAAATGCTTTTTTAGTATCAATAGAGATGACCATATGGCTTTTGTTTTTGCTTTTGTTGATGTGGTGTATCACATTTATTGATTTGCATATGTTGAACCAACCTTACATTCCTGGGATGAATCCCAGTTGATCATGGTGTATAATTTTGTGTATGTATTGCTGTATTCTTTTTTTTTTTTTTGTACGTTGTATTTATCACAAACTGTATTCTTAAAATAGGCTAGAGAAATTAAAATGTTGTAAAGAAAATCATAAGGGGGCCAAGCCCGTGGTGCACTCGGGAGAGTGCGGCGCTGGGAACATGGGAGTGCTCCCACTATGGGTTTGGAACCTATATAGGGATGACCAATGGGCCACAGCGCACACTG
>NW_007747768.1:10021-10295 GCF_000696425.1 Galeopterus variegatus
TCTCCTATGTTTTCTTTAAGAAGTTTTATTGTTTCAGGGAGTATATTTAAATACTTAATCCATTTTGAGTTGTTTTTAGTATATGGTGAGAGGTATGGGTCTAGTTTCATTCTTCTACATATGGATATCCAGTTCTCCCAGCACCACTTGCTGAAGAGGCAGTCCCTACCCCAGTGAATAGGCTTGGTGCCTTTGTCAAATATCAGATGGCAGTAAGTGTGTGGGGTGATTTCTGGATTCTCTATTCTATTCCATTGATCAGTGTGTCTGTTTT
>NW_007747768.1:11205-12217 GCF_000696425.1 Galeopterus variegatus
GTGTGTCTGTATTTATGCCAGTACCATACTGTTTTGGTTATTATAGCTTTGTAGTATAGCTTGAAGTCAGGTAGTGTCTTTAAGCTATAAATGCCTCCTGCTTTATTTTTTTTGCTCAGCATCATTTTGGCTATGCATGGTCTTTTATTATTCCATATAAATGTCTGGAGTGTTTTTTCCATTTCTTAGAAAAATGTCATTAGAGTTTTCATGGGGATTGCATTGAATTTGTATATCACTTTGGGTAGTATGGACATTTTCACTATGTTGATTCTTCCAATCCAAGAACATGGGATATCTTTCCATCTTCTTGTATCCTCTCTAATTTCTCTCAGTAGTGGTTTGTAGTTCTCATTATAGAGATTTTTTTCACATCCTTGGTTAACTAGATTCCTAGGTATTTTATTTTTTTGGTGGCTATTGTAAATGGGCAGGCATTTTTGACTTCTCTTTCTGCATGTTCACTATCGGAGAAAAGAAATGCTACTGATTTTTGTGTGTCGATTTTGTATCCTGCTACTGCACTGAAATCATTTATCAAGTGCAAGAATTTTTTTGTAGAGGCTTTAGGCTGTTCGATATATAGGATCATGTTATCTGCAAACAGGGATAGCTTGAATTCCTCTTTTCCAATATGGATGCCCTTTACTTCCTTCTCTTTTCTGATTGCTCTGGCTAGTATGTCCAATAATATGTTGAATAGGAGTGGTGAGAGTGGGCATCCTTGTCTAGTTCCTGTTCTTAAAGGGAAAGCTTTCAGCTTTTCCCATTCAGGATGATGTTGGCAGTGGGTTTGTTATATTTGGCTTTAATTATGTTGAGATACTTTCCATCTATACCTAACTTATAGAGGGTCTTTGTCATGAATGAGTGCTGAAATCTATCAAATGCTTTTATAGCATCTATAGAGACGATCATATGGTCCTTGTGTTTGGCTTTACTAAAATGGCATATCACATTTATTGATTTGCCTATGTTGAACCAACCTTGCATCCCTGGGATGAATCCCACT
>NW_007747769.1:0-336 GCF_000696425.1 Galeopterus variegatus
ACTTTACTTAGATCGAAGGGCTTGGTCTGATGAGTTTAATTAGATTGATGAGCTTGGTCGGTTTAGTACACTTAGATCGATGAGCTCGGTCCAATGAGTTTACTTAGATCGATGTGCTTGGTCTGATGAGTTTACTTACATCGATGTGCTTGGTTGGATGAGTTTACTTAGATCGATGAGCTTGGTCTGATGAGTTTACTTTGATCGATGTGCTTGGTCTTTCTGATGAGTTTACTTAAATCGATGTGCTTGGTCTGATGAGTTTATTTAGATCAATTAGCTTGGTCTCTTGAGTTTACTTAGATCAATTAGCTCTGTCTCATGAGTATACTTAGA
>NW_007747769.1:5917-6176 GCF_000696425.1 Galeopterus variegatus
CTTCTAATTGTTTTCACTCTTTAAACTTCCTCCTTTGCAAACTTCCCACCTCCCTACTGCCATGATTTGCTGTCTATATAAAGGGAAAATAGATGCTATCAAAAGACACTTTCTGTACGTTTTTGTCATTCTGGTTGGGGGGGAACTGAATAACATTTTCTGTGGGTAAAGTTTATATTTCTGATAGTCAGGAAATCCAATAATGTGAGGTTTCTCCATTTTTCCTTTTACTTAGGAAACTACCAGATAGTAATGACAC
>NW_007747769.1:11739-12216 GCF_000696425.1 Galeopterus variegatus
AAAAAAAATTTCCAAGTCAGGGCAGCCTTGAGGACAAGAATAGCTGTTATAACTACTGTTCTGAATGATAAAACTCTATGGGGGAAGTTCAGTTTTTTTCTGCCTAGTGTCGTGTTCTGAAAGAACAAAGGGTTCCATTCACTGGTAGGGGAGGCAGCTGCTGACAGACATAGAATCTTAAAACAGCATTTAGAAGCAACCGACTTTCCCAATAAGTACTTCTAATTGTTTTCACTCTTTAAACTTCCTCCTTTGCAAACTTCCCACCTCCCTACTGCCTATGATTTGCTGTCTATATAAAGGGAAAATAGATGCTATCAAAAGACACTTTCTGTACGTTTTTGTCATTCTGGTTGGGGGGAACTGAATAACATTTTCTGTGGGTAAAGTTTATATTTCTGATAGTCAGGAAATCTAATAATGTGAGGTTTCTCCATTTTTCCTTTTACTTAGGAAACTACCAGATAGTAATGACAC
>NW_007747770.1:0-4495 GCF_000696425.1 Galeopterus variegatus
TTTATAAGTTGCACAATTTTTGACAGATTAATTAGCTTTCTAAGTCTTTGTTTCTTTTTCTATAATATTAGATTGCTATTAGAAATGAATTAAACAATTTATAAAGCAGCCAGCAGAGTACCTACCACATTACTGATACTCAATAGAGCCTAGTTACCAACCCTTCTCTCCCCTACACCCTCTCGTGAGTGTTTTTCCCGTTCATTGTTATCTCCAATCATTTTGCTATGCATGCAAACTGGCCATATCTTTTAATTTATTAAAATGAATAAAGAGCTTCTAGAAAGGATGGATTATATTATCAAAAGAAATGTAAGACAAAAATATGTAAAGAAACAAAAAGAGATAGAGGTAGAACCATGTATTGAAGATTCACCTAGAAGAATATAAAGATAAGAAGAGAGATACTATAGAATTTTCAAAAGGAACAGAGGGACTGAATAGTTTGGCTAGCCAGTATAAATGGCCTATTATTGGCATTGAAAGGAAAACATGGACATTGATAACCGTTGTTTTTCACCAGTAGAATCAGGAATAGCCACTGACAAAGATTCTCTCCTTCACCAAACTCTAGCCAGACTCCTTGGAGCCCTTTCTCAGGATCAATCTTGGTCTACAAAGACTTGAACAAAATGCTAACGTACAGGAGCCTCCCCTTATCTGTGGCTTCAATTTCCATACTTTCAGTTACCTGCAGCCAACTGAGGTCTGAAAATATTAAATAAAAAATTTCAGAAATAAACAATTTATAAGTTTTAAATCGCACGCCATTCCTAGTATCCTGATGAAATCCTGTGCCAAACCACCTCATCCCGCCCAGGACATGAATCCTCCCTCTGTCCAGCATCTCCACACCATAAATGCTGTCTGTCTGTTAGTCACATCATAATTGTCTTGGTTATCAGATTGACTGTCACAGTTTGCAGGGCTTGTGTTGAAGTCACTCTTATTTTCCTTAATGATGGCTTGAAAGTGCGAAAGCAATGATCGGAGATGCCAGAGAGAAGCCGTAAAGTGCTTACTTTAAGTGAAAAGGTGAAAGTTCTCAACTTAAGAAGAAAAAAATCATATGCTGAGGTTGCTAAGATCTAGGTAAGAATTAATCTTCTATTTGTGAAATTGTGAAGAAGGAAAAAGAAATTCGTGCTAGTTTTGCTGATACACCTCAAGGTGAAAGTTACAGACACAGTGCATGATAATTGCTTAGTTAAGATGGAAAGGCATTAAATTTGTGGGTGAAAAACATGAATGTGTTCTGATTGATAGCAAAGTGGTTCAGTACTATCTGGTGCTTCAGACATCCACTGGGGATCTTGGAGCATATCCCTCACAGGTAAGGGGGGACTACTACAGTTTATAACAGCTCAAGGTCCAATCCTCGTGATGATCCTAGCTCTCCCTGTCCCTTAAGGTGTCTTCCTGAGAAAACTCAAATCTGTCAGAAGTATTTACTGTTTGTTTCAGGCAACACCTGAAGACAGGGTACATCTCCCAGTCTACTTGCGAGAGTAGGAGACTAAATTCTACAAGCGCCAGTTAACAAACCCAGATGGATTTCACAGGGACCAATCGCCCATCCCCGATTTTTGTAATTATTCTCTTCCCTGATTCTACTGAGCCCTGACCTCACCCCCTCTCTGTTCCTTCATTCTCCTTCTAAAATGCTGAGTCATCTCTGTACAAATCAAAGTTGAGTTCAGTTCACACTGGACCCTTTTTCTCTATTGCAAATATTACTGAATAAAATCTTTTCCTAACCACTTTAACTAGTATCTGGCTTTGTTTGTGTTTAACACCTTCTATAGACCTGTTATAACTAATCAGGATCTTTGGTATTTTTCCAGAATTACCTGTGACAGGGAAACTTCAGAATTTATTAATCTCATCATCTACTAAATTTCTGTATGATACATACTGCCAGAATAAGTTTGGAATATATCATGAATACACTGAAGAAATCTGAAGATTTGGAAGCACAAGTTGTATTTACCTCTCTTCTTGTGTTGACACTCATGATACTAAAAACAAGTAAGTTTATATTGGGAGTAAAGTGCTGTCTAGAAAAAAATGGTATTGGACTTGATCTTCAGTGTAGTTCACAAAACTAAAAAACTTTCTTTTCACAAAGAAAACATCAGATGTGGTTCCATGACTTTCCTCTCTTATAAGCTTCTCTGTACTGCTGCACCATCATCTATCATTAACTTTTCTGCAAGGCTTATTCTTTACTTGCAGTCTTACGTGCATTCCCTCCAAAGTCCTCTGGGACCTTGCTCTGTTGATATCTTTATTCTTAATTATTAGCCACTACGTCGTCACTGAATTATGAATCTTTCTCTTCTATCAGTAAAGATACTCCTATACAGACAGTCTGCTATTACAAGATACTCAATACCTCCTCACCACTCATCACACTGTAGCCTCATGCCAACATTCAGATGGTTTGTACAATGTTATTTGGGAGGTACCATGTAAATAGAACAAAATAACAAAAAAGTCTTTTCCTATGACACTAACCTAATCATCTATTTCGAACAATCATCATATTTGGCCNAGAAAAAAATCATATGCTGAGGTTGCTAAGATCTAGGTAAGAATTAATCTTCTATTTGTGAAATTGTGAAGAAGGAAAAAGAAATTCGTGCTAGTTTTGCTGATACACCTCAAGGTGAAAGTTACAGACACAGTGCATGATAATTGCTTAGTTAAGATGGAAAGGCATTAAATTTGTGGGTGAAAAACATGAATGTGTTCTGATTGATAGCAAAGTGGTTCAGTACTATCTGGTGCTTCAGACATCCACTGGGGATCTTGGAGCATATCCCTCACAGGTAAGGGGGGACTACTACAGTTTATAACAGCTCAAGGTCCAATCCTCGTGATGATCCTAGCTCTCCCTGTCCCTTAAGGTGTCTTCCTGAGAAAACTCAAATCTGTCAGAAGTATTTACTGTTTGTTTCAGGCAACACCTGAAGACAGGGTACATCTCCCAGTCTACTTGCGAGAGTAGGAGACTAAATTCTACAAGCGCCAGTTAACAAACCCAGATGGATTTCACAGGGACCAATCGCCCATCCCCGATTTTTGTAATTATTCTCTTCCCTGATTCTACTGAGCCCTGACCTCACCCCCTCTCTGTTCCTTCATTCTCCTTCTAAAATGCTGAGTCATCTCTGTACAAATCAAAGTTGAGTTCAGTTCACACTGGACCCTTTTTCTCTATTGCAAATATTACTGAATAAAATCTTTTCCTAACCACTTTAACTAGTATCTGGCTTTGTTTGTGTTTAACACCTTCTATAGACCTGTTATAACTAATCAGGATCTTTGGTATTTTTCCAGAATTACCTGTGACAGGGAAACTTCAGAATTTATTAATCTCATCATCTACTAAATTTCTGTATGATACATACTGCCAGAATAAGTTTGGAATATATCATGAATACACTGAAGAAATCTGAAGATTTGGAAGCACAAGTTGTATTTACCTCTCTTCTTGTGTTGACACTCATGATACTAAAAACAAGTAAGTTTATATTGGGAGTAAAGTGCTGTCTAGAAAAAAATGGTATTGGACTTGATCTTCAGTGTAGTTCACAAAACTAAAAAACTTTCTTTTCACAAAGAAAACACCAGATGTGGTTCCATGACTTTCCTCTCTTATAAGCTTCTCTGTACTGCTGCACCATCATCTATCATTAACTTTTCTGCAAGGCTTATTCTTTACTTGCAGTCTTACGTGCATTCCCTCCAAAGTCCTCTGGGACCTTGCTCTGCTGATATCTTTATTCTTAATTATTAGCCACTACGTCGTCACTGAATTATGAATTTTTCTCTTCTATCAGTAAAGATACCCCTATACAGACAGTCTGCTATTACAAGATACTCAATACCTCCTCACCACTCATCACACTGTAGCCTCATGCCAACATTCAGGTGGTTTGTACAATGTTATTTGGGAGGTACCATGTAAATAGAACAAAATAACAGAAAAGTCTTTTCCTATGACACTAACCTAATCATCTATTTCGAACAATCATCATATTTGGCCTTTCTGCAGTATTTAATGCTGTTGGCAGTCCTATATTTTTTTCTGAAATATTCCCTTTTTCTAGCTTTTTATCAACTATTTTTCTGTGTTTTTGTATTATTTTTGTCCATATTTTTGTTTCTGTTTGTGTTTTCTAACTTGAGTCCCAAGTTAAAAGATTTCAGAGAGTCTATGAACACTCTGATTATGGTGAGTGTGTGTTTTTCATGGGAGATGGTTCATAAATTTGATCATTGTATCAAAATATTTATGAACCTCTAGTTTGAGGCCTGCTTTCATGGGTAATCTTCCTGGGTGATCTCATACTATGGTGGCAAATTCTCTCCTGAATTCAAGATCTCTATTTCTATACGACAATCTCTTCCTAAATGTGTCACAGTTAACACAAATAAAATGTCCCCTTCTCTACCAGCTCCTGCCCTTTTCAAGAAAGTATTTGTCCTA
>NW_007747770.1:7853-12215 GCF_000696425.1 Galeopterus variegatus
ATTAGCTGGTCCCTAAACACTGTCTGTTCATATTTTGTAAACATCTCCCATATCTCCTTACACAATTCAGCATTTTAATACTTGAGAATGTCTTACATTATCCCAACTCTGGAAATTTGCTCACAGCAATTTTTCCTCCTAGGATGTCCCTGATAATCCGTTTTATTATACTGAGACTTCTGTGATGCATTGTTCTGATATTATGTTTTTTTGTGAAGTCTTCCCTAATTTCCCAAACATAAATTTTTCTACATCCTCTGATCTCCACTAACACTTTACTGATGGGATTCATATAACACGTTATAGACAATTTTAAGAGTAGGTGTCTGAGCATATTGTCACTAAGAAATTCTCAAGAACCATTTCCATTTACACCTTCAGTTATTCTCCCTTACACAAATTATTAATTGATTTAATATTCTAACAATGTCTAATCTCACTACTCTACTCACACACATATATGGAAAATTTAAAAATAAAGTATTATTTTACACATAAAATTAGCAGANTAGATGATATTTACCCTTCTCCCAATATTCCATGACTTAAATGCAAATACCATCAAGTAAAGTTAACAATATTTAAGTGTTGATATAAAGTCAATAAGTCTCATGGTACATGATAAATAATAAAAGGAACAAAAACAAAGATAATTGCTTAATGTATGTACAGTATATATACACAGAAACATATTCTTAACACAATAAGGGCAATTACAATCCTCATTTCTGTAACTGGTCACATGGTCAAAGCTGGTATTTACAACTGTTTTCTCTTACCACTCATTCTGTATTCCCTTTGCCTTCAGTGAGCACCTCATCTGGTCATAGCTCTTGACCTAGTGGAGCGACCCAAACCTTCACTCCCGAAGAGTCTGGGCCATTTGTAGTCTTGTCTGGATTGGGTTGTTGTAGTTTTCCGTTGGCCTTAATCACAGAGCATGGTAGTACTAAGATACAACCTAAAAGTTCTCCTGTATTCCAGACATAATCTTCCTTTCCTCCATTGTGAAGTAGCAATCCAACTCCCCCTTGGTAGTCTGGGTCAATCACCCCAGCCAACCCCGTAACTCCTTTCTTAGCCTGTTGACTCAGAGGCAAGAGGAGCACAAAGTGGACAGGTGACAGCCTTAACTCCCACTGTCTCCTGATGGAAGCATTCCTCCCTCTGGAACAAAGATCTCTAAACCAGCAGAGCATAAAGTTGAAGGCACAGGAAGCAAAAATTTTGCTAGTGGGTCCCTAGTGGTAATGATGAGTGGTGTCGCTTCTGTTTCCACCCCTTGATTCCTGGACCCGTGAATCCTGGCTATGGGAGAAACAGTACCATACATTGGGCACTGATTTAGAGTCTATACAGCCTTCTGGAGAACCTTACCACAGCCCTGCTATTGTCACCTAGGTGGCATTGTAACTGACTTCAAAAGGCCATTCTACTGTTTTATCAGACTGGCTGCTTCAGGATGATGGGGAACATGGTAAGAACAGTGAATTAATGAGCATGAACCCATTGCCACACTTTAGCTTTCAGAAGCAGTGCTGTGCATAATATCATGATAGAGAATAAGGCATTCTGTGAGTGTGCAGAATTTTGTGCTGGGAAGGTAAATCAATATTCAGAGCGTCTATTCCAATAGGGACAAAACGCTATGCCTTCCATGATGGAAGCTGTCCAATGTAATCAACCTGTCACCAGGTGGCTGGCTGATCACCCCAGGGAATGGTGCTATATTGGGGGCTCAGTGTTGGTTTCTGCTGCTGACAGATTGGGCACTCAGTGGTTGCTGTAGCCAGGTGAACAAAAGTTCTTGTTGCTGAGCCCATGCATAATCTCTATCCCTGCTACGATGGCCACTTTGCTCATAAGCCCACTGGGCAATGACAGGGGTAGCTGAAGACAAAGGCTGACTAGTATCCACAGAATGGGTCATCCTGTCAACATGATTATTAAAGTCTTCCTCTGCTGTGGTCACCCTTTGATGGTCACTCACATGGGAAACAAATATCTTCACATCCTTTGCCCCCTTAAAGAGGTCTATCCACATACTTCTTCCCCAAATTTCCTTCTCACCTATTTTCCAATCATGTTCCATCTGAGTCCTTGACCATCCAGCCAAACCATTGGCTACAACCCATAAATCGGTATATAATCGCACATCTGGTCATTTCTCCTTCCAAGCAAAGTGCACAACCTGGTGCATTCCCCGAAGTTATGCCCATTGAGAAGATTTCCCCTCACCACTGCCCTTCAGCTGTCCACTTTCTGATGTGCATGGACAGGAGAGAAGAGTGTATCCCTGCTCCAGCAGATAGAGGAGAGATTTACCCTTTTTTTTCCATTTTTTGTTCTCTTCAGTCCCCCAGTGAACTGGCTGGTCCCTGCCCATATTGAGGGTAGGTCTTTCCCACCCAGTCCACTCAGGCTGTCATGCTAATCTCTTCTGGCAACCCCCTCATTGACACACCTTAAAAGATGGCTTTACCAGGCTTCTTGTAGTTCCTTAATCTAATCAAGTTGACACCTATAATTAACCTTCAAAATATCCTTGAAAATATAGCCAGTATCTTTGTTTCCAGTTTTATCTCCAACTACTTCCCCAATACAAATTAGCTGGTCCCTAAACACTGTCTGTTCATATTTTGTAAACATCTCCCATATCTCCTTACGCAATTCAGCATTTTAATACTTGAGAATGTTTTACATTATCCCAACTCTGGAAATTTGCTCACAGCAATTTTTCCTCCTACGATGTCCCTGATAATCCATTTTATTATACTGAGACTTCTGTGATGCATTGTTCTGATATTATATTTTTTTGTGAAGTCTTCCCTAATTTCCCAAACATAAATTTTTCCACATCCTCTGATCTCCACTAACACTTTACTGATGGGATTCATATAACACGTTATAGACAATTTTAAGAGTAGGTGTCTGAGCATATTCTCACTAAGAAATTCTCAAGAACCATTTCCATTTACATCTTCAGTTATTCTCCCTTACATATTACAACCACAAATTATTAATTGATTTAATATTCTAACAATGTCTAATCTCACTACTCTCCTCACACACATATATGGAAAATTTAAAAATAAAGTATTATTTTACACATAAAATTAGCAGAGTCCAACAATGGCAACAGCAACCCCTTTAACATATTGCTAGTTGTGTTATATGGTAAGGAAAGTATTTGGGAAAGCAATTTGGCAAGAGTTACTTTAGATGTTAAAACCTAGTGCCCAGAACTTCAAGTTTAATATGGCATCTGGCCAGCATCCACTGGCTTCCTTTTCTAAATTCCTACCAAAACAGCTAACCAACATAGAATAAAAAAAGAAAGACACACATACACACACTGAAAATTAGAACCAACAATCGTTCAATTTTTACAACCTAGAAGAAAATTGAACTAATGGCAACACTGATAAAAGTGAATACAATAATTTTAATAAGTTTTAATTGATTATGCTATACTAAAAGAAGTAGCACAAGACTATATGAAATGTGTAGGGAGAAGCTATATTTTTCAACTGGCTCCTCACTGATTTAGAAAAACAAGAGCTATAGTAAGCTACAAATTATTCAGCTGCCTGATTATTTTTAGGGTATCTTAATAACACTGTTCAAACCCTAAAAATACTCTTTCTCTGCATATAGACACATTACCACTTCCAGAATAAATTTGGGAGGGATAAGGGAAAGGAGATAGAACTGATTGTGGAGGTGCATCTAAAGTATGCCAATCTTCTCTAAATAAAGCCAGAAGAGATATTTGAAGATACCAGGTAAAATTACTTAATTTTTCCAGGAGCTTGATCTACTCTGCCTTTCAGGTACCTGGGTCCTGGAGAATGAAGACGATATCTACTTTATCCAGCAGTAGAAAATTCTAGCCTTGGAAATCTGATTAGGTAGTATTTCTGTTCAACTGTACATCCAAGAAGATTTGACTTAAGCCAAGAAAACAGTGAGAACAAAAACAATCCAACAGCATATTTCTTAACAAATAAACACTGAGTCTAAACAGATGTCTTTGTTCATGGATGGATATCAGAAAAATAAGAATTAGATGAGTAAAGAAATATTAAAAGCTAATAAACAGGGAAATAGGGAATATCATTTTGAATATTCAAAGGAAGAACCAGTCTCTGAAAATAATCTGCTCCAGGCAACAGGAGAAAATATTAAAGCCTCTAAGCATTTTAAGTCATATGGACTTCTTAACAAAAAGATGGCGAGGGGAACCAAAATGTGTTTTCTTTTTGTTTGTTTGTTTGTTTGTTTAGTAAATAAACTGTTTTATTTGCTTAATTTCATTTTGAATTGTCTATTGATAGTGCATAGTAATACAAATTGTTGTTG
>NW_007747771.1:0-7742 GCF_000696425.1 Galeopterus variegatus
CTCACTTGGGAGAGTGTGGTGCTGATAACACCAAGGCCACAGGTTCGGATCCCTATATAGATAGGGATGGCTGGGTAGTTCACTTGGGTGAGCGTGGTGCTGACAACACTAAGTCAAGGGTTAAGATCCCCTTACCGGTCATCTTTAAAAAAAAAAAAAATACAAAAACAAACAAACAAAAAAACTATCCAATTTCCCTCTCCACAGAGAAGCAAATATTCTTAAAAAAATTTTAAGCAAATTGAATTCAACAAGGTGTATATTAAATGATAATACATCTTGACTGAGTTGGATTTGTCCAAAAATTGCAAAATAATAATTTTAAAATAAAGCGAAAGAGAAGAAAATTTTAACAGATGCTGATTTAGGACACTACCAAAAATGTATAGCTAACTGCATACATAATGGTAAAAAATTGAATACTTCCCCCCTGAAAGCAAGATCATGACCAGGACGTCTGCTCTCACTGCCTTTTTTTTTTTTTTTTGTATTGCCTAAGAAGTTCTAGCACATTCTATAAGGGAAGGAAAAGCCATTTATTTTGGAAAGAAGGAAGTAACTACTTCCTGGAATGCTTTATCTCTGACTCCATACAAACCTGGCTGCTTCTTTTCTTTCTGGCCACAGCAGAAACTTTGCAGGCTCAGATAGACCTTCTTGTACCCACATCTGATATATACCTTAGTAACTCTCTTCTCTATCTCCTCACCTGCTTTATTTTTATGATAGCACATGTTATTTTCTGATATTTTCTTATTGCAATAAGAATGTAAGCTTTGAAGTTTAGAAATCTGTCTGCCTTTTTAGCTTTGTATCTACAAACTTGAGAAGAGCTCCTGGCATGTAGCATGTGTTCAACAGATTTATTTATTGAATAAAAGAATATGATAAAATTTGTGTGTGTGTGCAAACTTGTCTGAACAAAACATATATTAATTCTAGTGATAATTTTCAGTCTTACCATTTTCTGGTCCATTTAGTTTAGATAAAAGGTAGTTTATTTTTCTATCACCATTAAGTGCAAAAACAGACTCGTCTTTTACAGGGATATTTTATTAATTTGAATATTAAAAAATAATATTTTCTCTATTTTAAAATGTCCTAATTGACCAAAATCAATTCATTTTTTTATCAGCTCCTTTTTAACAAACTCAGCTTTCTTAAGAAATAAATAAGTTTATGCAAGTTAATTTAAAAAATCTGAATTGTGAGAACCTTGATGAAAATATAATTTATATTGCCAGCCATCCTAAATTTAAAGGAGACATATCAATAAAAATTAAATTATATGAGTTCACTATTGCAGTCATTTAGTTAGAAATGTGATAGGACAGATTTTTACATTAAAATATTAAGGTATACAAGTTTACTTAAATTTAGGTTAAATGCTGTCAGGTTATTGAAATTCCTGTGTATTTAAGTTTATCAGCCTAATGGTTGTTAGCTCTCATTTTATATTAGCACTGTTAATACTGATCTAACAATTTTTCAAACCTCATTCTCTTTCCTGTACAATTTGCTTTTAGTTGAAAAACAAAGTTGTTACAATTCTGTGAAAGATAAACAACTTTTGAGTAAGTTCTTACAGGTTCTTCTAAGATCTAATACGCACAGACTCTAAGACAGATAGTGCTGCCGTTTAGAAGCTTTTCTAAGTGTTTGTGATTCTAGTTCATACTTTTGACTTCGCAGAGGTCTGAGTTAATAATTGCATTATTTTATATATATTTGTTTCTTCTACACAGGAGAAATCAGCATTTGCAAGTTAATATTTGTCTCCTTATATGCATTTCTGCATTCTATTAACCACTTAATATTTCTGAAGTTGAAGTAAGTTATATATTATTATTATAATTTCTAGTAACATATCACATTGCAGACATATGACACTTAACTTCCAAAGTAAAAACATGAAAATAAGAACATTGGTCTTATCTACAAAGTCATGAGATTAGAAAATATAGTACTACTATTCTTATTAATTAGTAAGCAAAATAAACTTTAGTGTTCCTGAGTTAAGCGTCCATGTCTTCTAGTGTTTCTAATCCATTTCTAGTATATAGTATCCACTCAATAAATGTATATTTATATACAAGGTGCTATTCTTGGGTAAAGTCATAAGCCTCAGGTTTTTTCTCTATGCTTTAGTTTTCTTAATTATAAAATATGAAAAGCAGTAAGAGATGTTGTGAGGATATTGCTTATAATGTGCTTACTACAGGACCTGAAACTAAATTTAATAGTATTAAGTGAGTAGCAGTAACTTCCCAAAGGACACACAATTGCACAATTGCATATGGAAATCCAGGAGGCAAAAATAATTCTACATAATTGTACTCATGGCTACCTATCTCGCTTAGTTTTTGTGTTTGTTTGTTTCTTTTTTTCTTTAACTACAAAATTGTTTCTAATGTAAATTGTGTAAACATATAAACCTAAATGGAATCAAACAAAAATTTTGGTTACTGTTTACTAGGACTCTTTCCCATGGAAAGAGCAAATAATTTTATTTCCTTACTTTGCTCTTATCTACACCAACCCCAGAGATTATTGGCAAAAATGTTTTTTGGCTTTACTGAAACTGTGATCTGGAACAGGTTATAGCAAGAATTGTTCTTATCACTATAGGAGCTTGAGGCTTAGAATGTGATGATTTTAAAGACACGACTGGGACAAAGGTAAAATAATAATAAGTAAAAAGGTCATGGGGCTCAAGCATTGACTGGAAATCTCTTTTCTTTCTTTTATTTTTTTTCCTCCAAAATGACAAGTGTCTGGTTTCTATGGTGCTTATAAGGTGGATTTCAGCAATGCCAAAAGGTGAAATTTGAGTTAGAGAAAAATAATGCAGGCTGGATAAATATCCTTGTAATTTAATATCCAGTCACCTTAGTCAAGCTGGATAAATATCTTTGTAATTTAATATCCAGTCACCTTAGTGTAATAGTCCAACAAAATGGTTTTTCTTAAATTTTAAACTCAAATTGTAATATTTCTTCTTCAGTAACTTTCTCAGTGTCTATCACTGTCATATTCAGTGAAACAGTAGTATGCAGGTTGTATTAAGACCTAGAGTAGTTAAGTGCATTATGAGAATCATTTGTGGGAAAGAAAATTTTACATCATGATTCAGAGATACAGAGCTAACATAAAATAAAAAAATTCAAAATTCTAGTTTAATGGATATTAGGAAACACATATTAGGAAAACCAAATGTATCTCTCATGGTGAAAATGTATGTAAAGATAACATAAACGTATGTGCATGATATACATCAAACACATTGTATATTGTACACGCACCACATTTTCAGCTAGAGTATATATTAAATGACAAAGTATTCTGATGTAAATGCTAAATTTGATTTTTTCATTAAAAAGGTTTATTTGCAAGTGTATGCAGTGTTCTATGAAAGTATCTTCAACTTTTTGAGTAAATGCTCATGAAACATAAGAAGAAAGAGCTCTAAATATTAAAACATTTGGAATTAAAAACAAGCTTAACTATATTTTGACATTTTAAAAAGTAGCTTCCTTAACAGACCTATGTGTCAATAAACGACAGTACTTGTGCCATTTTTATTTTCAAGCCATTTTTTTTATTGTTTTATTTGAAATTTTGGTAATAGAGAAAACCTTTTTAAAAGTCTATTTACAATTTGTTTTGTTTTTATTCTGAAAATAATCCTCTTTCAAAGAAGCAAAAAAGGACAATATTTTCTTATTTTCAAAGAAGCAAAAAAGGACAATATTTTCTTATAAAAAAATTATATTACATAAAATCATTGAAGTTGGTACATTTATATAAAAGCATAATTGACTATACATATTTGGGGGGTACAGAGTTGAACATCAATACCTGTGTAAGATGAATGGTGATCAAATCAGTATAATTAGCGTGTTCATCATTATAAAATGTATTCATTCCTTGTGTCTATTAAACAATTTTTTGCTAACCTGTCCTTCCCCCTTTTCTACCTCTAGTAACCACAATTCTGTTCTCTCCCTCTGAAAGTTCAGCATATTATTGTGATTTTCTTTCTTGCTTACTTTCTTTCTTGCTTTTATTTAGTATATATTTATTTATTTATTTTTTAGCTCCCATTTATGGGTGAGGACATGTAGTGCTTCTCTTTCTGTGCCAGCCTATTTTACTGAACAGATCTTTCTCCCAGTTCATCTGTGTTGCAGTGAATGGCAAAATTCCTTTCTTTTTAATGGCTGAGCAGTTTTCCATTGTGTATATGTATTGCATTTTCCTCATCCAGTTGTCTGTTGATGGACATTTAGGTCGGTTCCATAGTTTGGCTATTGTAAATGGAGCTGCAATAAACATGGGAGGGCAGGTATCCCTTCAACATGATGTGCCACCAATACAGTAAGTTCTGTTCATAAAAATCAAAATTGTAGCTTAAGTAAGGGTTGTAAGTTAAGATATATAGATCAGAAGTTTATATTTTGCTAATGTAAGAGGTTGTATTTGCAAGAATCACTGTGTTTGTTCAGAAATTGAATTGAAACTTCATCTGCAAGAAGTTGGCGTAAGGAAGGACAACAGTAGGTCAAACACAAATTCACTGCAATAAGCTCATGATTTTAACAAAATGGATGTTTTTACATCTACGAATTTGACCTTAAAATACAGAACATCTCTTTTTCTTAAACAGAAAATGCAATCACAGGAACTCTGATACATATTTATAAAGAGTCACCAGAACTCGCTTTATGGACTATTTAATTTACCATTTGGAAATAGATGATATAGGAAAGTTTTTCTAACTAAGTTGGGACGCAGATATGCTGCTTATCCTGGCAATACATCTTCTTGTTCCAATCACAGCTATATTTTTTGATAGAAGTGGGAAGCCTCAAAAACAGTGAAAAATAGTAGTATAGACAATGTGACATCTATGTCCTTTAAAGCCCCTTAGCACTTTACTTCAGCTGCTGTACTTAAAAAGTGAATTTCAGAAACTGGAGACATGTCTTTTGTGTTTTGAGAGTGACTTGGTATAGAGCTAGGGGTATGGTCTGGAGCTCACAGCCCCTCGAGCCCATTCACAAACACTTCACACACTGGTCTATGAGCTAGGTAACTGGCAAAAAGGTCCTTGGAGCCTTGGCTGAAGTAGAATAGTCTTTTATTCAGCACACACAACACTATGAGCAAAAGAGTCCACAGAGAAACTCAGAAAACTCAAAACTCAACCACTACCAGCAAAGTCTGAAGAAAAAGTGAAACTGAGCAGCTACCAGCAGAGTAAACATGCTCTATTGTTAGAGGGCAGCTTTCTGCAGCCAGCCTGCTTCACAAACTGCAGAACACACAATCGCAATTAACTAGAAAGGTACATGCGTGCACACGTGCACAAACTCCACCCACACACAACTTATTTACCCACACGTGGTAAGATTTTAACAAAGGGCTGTGTGCAAAATCTGATGGAGCTTCTCAGAAGAAGTTTGTGTAAGGCCATGGTCCCAGTAGAGCTACTTCAGAGCCCAGTTACTGAATCAAGTAGTTTGGTGGCAATTATTTTATCCTTGCATGGAAGCTCTGATAGAAAAATAATATAAATATTTGGGAGAATCCAGAGATAGTACTGTCAAAGCAAAAACTGTGGTGGACCAAGGTAAACAGTTGAGGAAGACTTTATTCAAGGCTATTGCAGTGAGAGAGGGAGACCAGAACTCAGTCTGCACTCAGCTGTACTGAAGCAAAGACGGGGAGAGAAGTGCTTTTACGACTTGGAGCAAGATACTCACCAAAGTTATGTCCCTCCCTTCCCATATACGAAAGATGGGCATTCTACTTCACTTAATACTTACACTTCAGAGATGTCTCCCAAGTCTTTGAGAAAGACATCCTGAGTTGTAAAACTAGAAAGAGTTTTTAAAGAAGACTCCTCAAAGTGGCAGAGAAAAAATTTAAAACTGTTAAGTTTTCTAAAGTAAATGCTCTGAGAAAATGAAGGTCAGGGCCTAAAGTCAAGAAGAAGGCGGTCTAAAGTTTAGTCAAACTGAGGGGAACATTAAAGTCATTTTGGTCAGCAATATTGGCATGGACTATGTTGTGATAATATTGGCATGTACTATGTTGTGATAATAACAGGGAGAGCTAAGTAAGGCTCTGCTGGTAGATCCACTGGCAGNAAAACTCAACCACTACCAGCAAAGTCTGAAGAAAAAGTGAAACTGAGCAGCTACCAGCAGAGTAAACATGCTCTATTGTTAGAGGGCAGCTTTCTGCAGCCAACCTGCTTCACAAACTGCAGAACACACAATCGCAATTAACTAGAAAGGTACATGCGTGCACACGTGCACAAACTCCACCCACACACAACTTATTTACCCACACGTGGTAAGATTTTAACAAAGGGCTGTGTGCAAAATCTGATGGAGCTTCTCAGAAGAAGTTTGTGTAAGGCCATGGTCCCAGTAGAGCTACTTCAGAGCCCAGTTACTGAATCAAGTAGTTTGGTGGCAATTATTTTATCCTTGCATGGAAGCTCTGATAGAAAAATAATATAAATATTTGGGAGAATCCAGAGATAGTACTGTCAAAGCAAAAACTGTGGTGGACCAAGGTAAACAGTTGAGGAAGACTTTATTCAAGGCTATTGCAGTGAGAGAGGGAGACCAGAACTCAGTCTGCACTCAGCTGTACTGAAGCAAAGACGGGGAGAGAAGTGCTTTTACGACTTGGAGCAAGATACTCACCAAAGTTATGTCCCTCCCTTCCCATATACGAAAGATGGGCATTCTACTTCACTTAATACTTACACTTCAGAGATGTCTCCCAAGTCTTTGAGAAAGACATCCTGAGTTGTAAAACTAGAAAGAGTTTTTAAAGAAGACTCCTCAAAGTGGCAGAGAAAAAATTTAAAACTGTTAAGTTTTCTAAAGTAAATGCTCTGAGAAAATGAAGGTCAGGGCCTAAAGTCAAGAAGAAGGCGGTCTAAAGTTTAGTCAAACTGAGGGGAACATTAAAGTCATTTTGGTCAGCAATATTGGCATGGACTATGTTGTGATAATATTGGCATGTACTATGTTGTGATAATAACAGGGAGAGCTAAGTAAGGCTCTGCTGGTAGATCCACTGGCAGTGGTCACTCATAAGTCAAGGCAAGATCAAAAGAGAAACAGCAGTGTGGACTTCCTGTGAAACCTCCAGCTGACAGACCAGTTTACAGGCATGTGGTGAAGCACTGTTTGGGTACTTCCGTAAATAAGAAGAAAATTTAAGTGGTGGAGAGTTACTAATAATTAAACCAGTAGAGAACTGTACCAATGTAACTGTGTTTAGAAAGAATGGGAAGTTATTTCATAGTCAGGAGCTAGAGAGATCTAGAAGATATATAGTAAATTACACTGTTCAATGTTCTTTTATTTAATTGCCTAAGTTAAGTAATTTTGAGCTGTCATTTTTTGCTTTAAAAAGTCCTGAGTTAAATAGCTCCTGAATCTAGTATTATATAATTCCCTCTTAGATTGATATTAATTGTTTCTAATTGTTAGAAATAGGATAGTGGTACCTGTATGAGCAAAATAGGGTAATTGGCCTTTCTCCCTCATTTAGAAAACTATGTTTTAGTTTTTCTTCTGAGTACAACATAAACGAGAAAAAAATACGTTGTTTTTCCTAAATAAGCAAGAATCAGACCAAACAAGAGAGAATTGTTCATTGCTGAGCAATGCATCTTCTTGTTCCAATCACAAAACAAGCCTTTTTTTTTTTTTTTT
>NW_007747771.1:8545-9568 GCF_000696425.1 Galeopterus variegatus
CTGATGCAGCTAATATCTTGGAAATGGATGATATGAGCCTAGAACTACCAGCAGATATGTCTCTTTCCCGCCCCCTGTGCTGAAAAAGCCAGTCTGTAGTATAAAAGAAAGAATCTAATTTTCAAAAAGAAAAAAAAAAACAAAAAAAAGAAGAGAAGAAACAAGAATCAGGTCAAAAGGACTCAATTATGGGCAAGTCCTAATTCATGGACTTGTTTTTTGTTCCTATTTGGAGGAATTCCTAAGTTGTTCTACATCTTGCTAATTTATATTTTCACATAAAAAGATAATTTTTCCAGCCTACACTGATGATTTAACTTTCCTACTGTGTGCTCCTTCCATTTTAATTTCATTGTTTTCTTTCTTGAATCTTTTTGAATTCATACTGATTAGTTATAAATAATTTTAATGACTATTATGCTTTCGCCTAAATGGTTATGAGGAATATCCATTGTCAGTGTGAAATCCTAGAGTTCAGGATGATCTAGTAAGTTTATTCAATATAATAAATCCTATATTTCATTAATTCTAAGATGTACATTTTTTCACATTTAATATATTTAAAAATATATTTAAATTAAATATGTCTTGTAATTTATGGTGCTATAAGATTGCTTTGGTCTGGTGGTCAAGATGTAATTATTTACAAATATATGAACATCAAAATCTTCTACATCCAAATATTCAAATTAGGTCTCAATGGCTTAGAAAAAAAATCATAAAAATAATAATGGAGTTGTGGGAAAGTGAAGGTTAAAAATGTTTAGCAATATCCTAGATTCAGATTCAAAAGAAAGCTATATCTACATAAAGGAAAAGTTAGCTTAAGGACACACGCTCGTGGTTTTCAGAACTTCACAGTAGTCTTCATGGCATTGGTAATGACACTATGTGGAAAGACATGAATATGAAAAGTCATGCGTTAAAAAAATTCATAAATTTTTACTTTAAAAATGAGAGACATTCAGGAAAATCTTAACCTGTTTGGTTTTATATTGCCTTTAAAAATGTATGCAAGAGTTA
>NW_007747771.1:10302-12215 GCF_000696425.1 Galeopterus variegatus
ATTCAGGAAAATCTTAACCTGTTTGGTTTTATATTGCCTTTAAAAATGTATGCAAGAGTTAAATATGATAAATATATGTATAACTAAATTTAAAATACTACTTTCAGAAAATGAAAGTATGTGTGATAAAAGATTGTTTCATAGTGCAATTGATAGAATTTTTCTCTGTTTAATTTTATGTGATATATGACTGGCCACTAAAATTCACTATGCATTACAGTTAATGAAATATACAAAAACATGACAAAAATTAATGGTGTTTATTTTTAATAAAATATGAATACTTTTGAAATCATTTATTTTCTCAGTTCACAGAATGTTAGTAAAAATGAGAAAATGTTTAAAAACACATATTAAATATTTTAATTTAGTCTGCTATGAGCTAAATGGAGTAAAAATTTCTCATCCAGCTAACATATATATCAAACACAACCTCAATCATATACTCCAATAATTTTCTGTTGAATTTCTGAAATTCCTAAAAAAATGATAAAATTTCTATAGAAAAGTAAATACCCGAGAGTTGCTAATACAATTTTTCTTATTCAATCCAAATTTATTACTATTTTAATGTATTTTTATTGGCATATTCATTGTTACAAATCATACTTATTCTTTATGCCCCTTATCCAATTCCCCCTCCCTCTCCTCCCTCTAATAACCATAGTTTTTTTTTTTCTCTCCATCTCATAGATCAACTGTTCCTCTGTTGGTTTGTTTCCTAATTGATCTGTCAGTACTGAGACAGGTGTGATCAAGTCCTCCCCTATTCTTGTAAATCAGGTGCTTGTGCTTTGTGGAGAGAGAGGAACTCTTCTTTTTTTGGTCTACACTGGTGCCTCTCCTTGTGTCAACCCAGTTGAGAGTCTGGTGTAACATCTGCACGGTGACTATGACTGCTGCTAGGGCTGCCCATGTGGAAATGGTGTTTTTGGGGTGCTCTTTACTTGTGTGCATCTGGATTTGGCTTCCCTCAGCTCCATACCTCAGGACCCCGGCAGGGCCCTAGGGCAGTGGCAGCAGTTTGCCTAGTTGCAGCTGGGTTCAGTTTCCCCCTGTTCCATCTAATACAGTTTCTAAAACATAGAGTCAGGAGGAGGTACTTGCCCTACTTTATATAAAAATATATCACATATCTGTTTAAAATTAAATAATGTGACTCTGGAGATGGTAAAAGCATACAGATCAATGAAGCAGAAATAATAATCTAAATATTATATAATAAGAGAGACCCTGAGATGTGCTGGCATCTCTCAGGTCAGCAAAAAAGGTCTTTCTTCTATAGGGAGGAGTAAAGTTGGCAACAGAGAACCGTGTGTGGGGAGTGGGATGAGGAGGTGGCATGATCAAACCATTGGTCGTCCCTTTCTTTTGGGCCGTCCCATTCAGCCTATCTCATGTGCAGGTAGAGGTTGAGTTACTTTCAATGCATTCGTAAACTACAACCCAAGACCTCTAAGGCCTAGAGTCTGGAAATAGAGGACCTGGGTTTGAAGCTTGCACCACTCTTTAGGAGTCAGGGTGTGAAAGACCATGGCTGGAGCACAGGGAGATGTGATTCATGACAAGAATTCTAGAGTCTTCGTCTGCAGCTCTCTCGCCCCTTCCTTCCTTCCTTCCCTCCTTCCTTCATTCCTTTTTACGTTTTTTTCTTTCTCTCTTGTGAAAAATTTCCCCCAATGCTTGGTGAAGAAGAGCAGCTGTCCAGAAACCCTCAGCGACAGCGGCGGTGGCGATCCCTGCAGCGAACAGGATCGGGCCACTTTCTAACCAGAAAACAGCAGAAATAGAGGGAGAAGAGAGCGATCCTAAATCACAGTCAGCAAGAAGACTCCAGCAGAGGTTAGCTGCAGACCCTCCTGCTTCTTTAGTCTGAGTTTCCATAGATAGGTGCTACACCATCAGTGACCCCG
>NW_007747772.1:0-359 GCF_000696425.1 Galeopterus variegatus
ATAACCTACAATTTACCTTAAGTGTACAGTTCAGTGGCACTAAGTATGTTGACTTTGTTATGCAGCCATCACCCTGTCCATCTCCAGAACTTTTTTATCATCCCAAACTGAAATTCTGCACCCGATAAACACTAACTCCTCATTCCCCACACCCCACAGCCCTCCATAACTACTATTCTACTTTCTACCTCTTGGATTTGGGTCTTCTAGGTACCTCATTCAAGTAGAGTGCATATAGTATTTGTCTTTTTGCATCTGGTTTGTTTCCCTTAGCATAATGTCTTCAAGGTTTATCCACGCTGTAGCATGCATCAGAATGTCCTTTCTTCTTACGGCTGAATAATACTCCATCGTATGTA
>NW_007747772.1:5924-6141 GCF_000696425.1 Galeopterus variegatus
TGGGACTTGGGTTTCACAGATTCCTCCACACGCCTGGAGGCCCCATGGGTAGCCGGCTCCTTTTCCACGTGTGCGGCTCCTGTTCCACGTGTGCGGCTCCTGTTCCACGTGTGCGCTGCATGCTCACCTTCCGACCTGGGTGGAGGTGTTTCACCAATAGCTTGCAGACCAAGTGAAGAGGAGGGGTTGGTTCTCCAGAAGAAAGCCTGGACCAGGG
>NW_007747772.1:11881-12214 GCF_000696425.1 Galeopterus variegatus
TTCTGTAGTATTAAATAATGAAATCGCCTCAGAAGAAGTAAAGGTAAAGTTTCTCATTTAAGTTAAAAAGCATATTAAAAATTCAAGGTAAGGATAATTGCTTTGTCAAAGTCACATGTGAAAAGACTTGGCATTTTGTTTCATTGTACAGTTAATATCTATCAATACTCACAGCAGTTAGAAACATATGATTAGAGGTCAGTCAGATTTGGGTTCAATTTCTAGCTCTCTGTGCCTCAGTTTCCCCATATGTAAAGTGGGCATTATAAAATGTCACGTCATAGGGATTTAGGGAGAATTAAATTAAATAATGAATATAAGAAGTTTAACATT
>NW_007747773.1:0-663 GCF_000696425.1 Galeopterus variegatus
AAGCAATAATAGTTTGGCAAATTTATTCAAAACTTTTCTTATCATTCTAAGGAATATTTCTGTAGAGCCAAATGCTTTTGTTATTGTTTTTTATTTCATTTGTCTGTTTATCATCTTTCATTCATGTATTGCTAATCTTTGAATAAAATGGACAAGAGTAAGATAAAAATTTCTTTCTAATATATGCACACATACATTATGTTTGTGCTTAAATTTTTTTTTTCTAATTTTTATGGATGTGAAATTACCAAAAATATAATTTTCCCAATTTGTCATTTTGCCAGACAGACTGCTACTAATATTTGCTTTTTCCTAAAGGTAAAGCTTCCTAATGGTGTCTATCATGCTCTTAGGTTTTTTCTCTTTTATGGGGACATGTGCCTCCTCTTTCAGGAAGCCTCCCTGGTTACCTTTCTTCACCTCTCATGTGAATGTTCATCCAGGATTGGTCATATTGTTTTTTTGTAGTTCCTCTTTAAAGAAAATTTAGATGAATATGCATTAATACCTTTCGTCTTTCTAATTCCTACAAATACATCGTATTTCTTAATTCATGCAGCACTTCTAGTAACATTCGTGTTTGCTTGTTTTAAATAAAGTATTTTGTTTAAATAATTCTTATTTAAATGCATTTTTTATTCAGCTTATGTTAATTTAAATACT
>NW_007747773.1:1643-3109 GCF_000696425.1 Galeopterus variegatus
GAGTTGGCAACAAAGAAGTGGCTTAATTTGGGCTCCCGGAGGATCCCTCCCAGCATAGGAGGCAGAACTGGAATAGACAAAACACAGCATGATACAAATGTCAATGGGGGGGTGGTGGCTGCTAACTAGAGTGTTGCACGGACACAGAAGAAGGGACAATTATTTCTGCTGAGGAGAGATGAAGAAATAAGTTGGGCCTTCAAGGAGGTGTGAAAAGATGGCAGGTTGAAAGGTGCTGTGAGCTCAGGGCCCTTGGGGAGAGTCAGAATTGGCCTTGTCTATGGGCGTAGGGTTTGGGGAATGCCGTCCCTGTCCTGAAGTTTTAATACCTCTCTCTCTCTCTCTCTCTTTCTCTCTCTTTTGCTTTCATTCCTACTCAGTTCCTTCTCAGTCTTCTTTTCGGCTCACCTTGATGTGGGTATTCTGGCTCAGCTCTGATTCTACATCTCTTTCCCACCCTGCTCCTCTGAGCTTCAGAACCGAGGATTCTGACCATCACTTCGATGTCTCCAGGCACAGAAAACTCCCATTTGTTCTTTCTCAGTTACTCCCTATATAGAGAAGGGGAGTGTTCCAAAAGATGTACTTGGCTGTATGCATGAGGGGTGGGCCAGGGTAGCAGAAAGATGGAGTAGGACTCAGGGCTGAGAGCTAGGTGTCTGGTGGGCACTTTGGTGAATGCTCACAGGCAGTTCTTCTCTTCCAGGTTGCTGGAGACCTTGTGAGGTGCTTACACCTTGAAGCCCATGTGGACAAACCTGTGGCCACCTACAGTGGGGGAACCAAGCGGAAACTCTCTACAGCCCTGGCTCTGGTGGGGAAACCTGACATTCTTTTACTGGTGAGTAGAGAAATATCAGTAATATGACAATGTTTTGAAAGAAGAGACATATTACATGTGTATTTGTAAACCTATTTAACCTATCAGAATTCTTCCAGAAAGTAACTACAGAACTTACAACGTTTGTTCTATGAACTAGTAAACTGCTTCCCCTAAGTCAATATTTCCCAAAAGAATGTAAAGTATCTGAGGAATTTTATAGAAATAAAACACCTACTTTTTGGTAGATTCAGTTACATTCACAAAATTGAAAATTTAATACAATTTTAATGTTAAAACAGTATTTAAAGAGAATATTATAATTCACCTGTAATTTGTAAACCAATACATGTTGAGCATCCCTAATCCAAAAATCTGAAATCTGAATTGATCTAAAATCTGAAAGTTTTTGAGCGCCAACATGATGCTCAAATTAAATGCTCATTGGAGCATTTTGGATTTTGGATTTTTAGATTAGGGATGCTCAACCAGTAAGTATAATGGAAATATTCCAAACCCTGAAAAAATCCAAAACCTGAAACTTCTAGCCCCAAGCAGTTTGGATGAGGGATAGTCATCTTGTATATGTTCTTCCTCAATAATAAAAGCTTATTGCTCTTAAGTTTTTCTCTGTCTGCAGATATGT
>NW_007747773.1:4179-5015 GCF_000696425.1 Galeopterus variegatus
AAAGTCTGAAATCGAGGTCTGTTGCGTAATTTCATATTCTAGAATCTGATAATAAAAATAAACATTTGTACAGTTTTGTAGTTTATAAACTACATTTTCCTTTTAAGATGAGACAGGCTTGTACTGAAGAGTTAAAAAGACATGGGTATTCATTAGTTTCAGCAGAATTTCACCATGCCCAGCCTTGCCCAGTGTACCTTCTAAGTCCGATGAAGTGACCTCTGCTCTGGAGCCATGTCCCTACTCACTGCAGACCCTCACGTTGCTCTTCTTTACATATTCTTGCTCTTGCTCCCTTTGGATGCCGAGGAATGTGGCGTAATAGTCAAAGTAGGGAGTCTGGAGCCTGATTGACCAGGTTCAGATTCTGCAACTCCCTGGCATGTGACCTTGCATGCTCTATGCCTTTTTTCTCCTCATCTGAAAATGGTCCTGATAATGGTGTCTGTCTAATGCAGCCATTGAAAGCAGTTTATGAAATGCTTCACATTAAGCACATAGCCCAGTGTCTGGCACGTGATAAAATTATAGGAGGCATCAGAGACTGTGATTATGGGAACTGTTCTGAGCACTGGCTAAAGAGATATATTTGAAGAGCCTTTGAAGTTCTCCACAGAGAGACAAGAAGGGACTGTTGGAGCTGACATCAAGGCAGGAATGGGGAAAATTAAAAACTACACATCCAACTCTCTTCCAAAACAATGCATGATCATGCCTTTTATTTAATTATTTTCATAACTAGTACACATATATCACTTGACTTGCAGAAAAGACCAGGTCTAATTTTTCTGTTCAGTACCTTTTTTCTCCCCACTACTTTCCTTCTGCTTTTTTCT
>NW_007747773.1:6199-7600 GCF_000696425.1 Galeopterus variegatus
GAAATGATAACTACAGTCAAGCTAATTAGCATATTGATCACCTCACATAGTCATTTTTTTTTCTGTATGAGGTGAGAACACTTAATATCTACCCTCTTAGTAAATTTCCAATGTACAACAGAATATTTTAAACTGTAGTTGCTAGTTTAGTCTGTTTGTGTTGCTATAACAGAATATCATGGGCTGGGTAATTTATAACGAACAGAAATTTACTCTTCATAGTTCTGGCATCTGGGAAGGCCAAGTTCGAGGTGCCAGCAGGATCTGGTGTTTGTTGAGGGTCCCATCTCTTCTTCCATGTTGGATGCTTGAACTCTGCATCATCTGGAGAAAAGGAACGCTGTGTCCTCACATGGACAAAGTTGGAAGTGCAAAAAGGGGCGAGCTTCCTCCATGAAGCCCTTTAATGAGGGCACCTGTTCCACTCATGAGTGCAAAGCCGTCAGTCTCGATCACTTCCCAAAGGCTACACCTCCCAATAACATTGCGTTGGGGATTAAATTTAAACATGAATTGTGAAGGGAACAAAAACATTCAAACAATAGCAGTTTTCATGCTGTGTGGTCTCCAGAACTTATTCATCCTGCATAACTGAAATTTTGCACCCTTTGACCAACATCTCCTCATTTCCCTATTCTTGACNCTTATTTTCATAACTAGTACACATATATCACTTGATTTGCAGAAAAGACGAGGTCTAATTTTTCTGTTCAGTACCTTTTTTCTCCCCACTACTTTCCTTCTGCTTTTTTCTGTGGGGAAGTTGATGACCCTAAGCTCTTAAGAAAAATGTGTTTAGTACTTCCTGACTACAAAAAGCAGGGAAATGCATCATGCAGTTTGGTAAAATTTCTCTCAAAAGTGCTTCTAATAAGAAATGCTTTTATGTTTATTGAAGGAGAAAGATTCAAGTTCCAAGAAATATCAACTTATTTGATATTGCTAAGTTAATGAAGCCCCCCCCCCTTTTTTGATATCACACATCCTTCTAGGGGATATCATTCTGAAATTTTATGGAGGTTAAAATTCCATTTTTCAAATGTCAAATTTGGCTTACCTAACCAGATTACGAAGGAGAAACAAGATGATATGAAGAGAAAGTCTAACTTTTTTTCCCCCAAATTGTATCGAGGTATAATTGACAAATAAAAATTGTGTATATTTAAGGAACACAGCATGATGTTTTAATATACATTGTGAAATGATAACTACAGTCAAGCTAATTAGCATATTGATCACCTCACATAGTCATTTTTTTTCTGTATGAGGTGAGAACACTTAATATCTACCCTCTTAGTAAATTTCCAATGTACAACAGAATATTTTAAACTGTAGTTGCCAGTTTAGTCTGTTTGTGTTGCTATAACAGAATATCATGGGCTGGGTAATTTATAACGAACA
>NW_007747773.1:8519-12214 GCF_000696425.1 Galeopterus variegatus
TAATATACATTATATATAAAACACATTTTCTTTGCCCATTTATCCATTGAGGAATACCCACTTTGTAAATTATGCTGCAATGAACATCAAAAGGCAGATATCTGTTCCACATAGTGATTTTATTTCTTTTGGATATACGCTCAGTAGTGGGATTGCTGGATCATATGGTAGTAAAGATTTTTAGTTTTTAGTGGAACTTCCATACTGTTTTTCATAATGGCTGCACCAATTTATATTCCCACACACAGTATACAAGGGTTCCCTTTTCTCCACATCCTTTTCCACACTTACGTTATGTCCTTGTTATGTTCTGTCGTTTTGATCATAGTTGTTTTAACAAGTATAAGGAGATCTCTCATTGTAATCTTGATTTGCATTTTTGTGATGATTAGTGATGTTGAACACCTTTTCATATACCTGTTGGCGATTTGCACATATTCTTTTCCAAAATTTTTATTCTGGCCCTTTTGCCATTGTTAAATTGGGTTACTTGTTTTTTTGCTACTTACTTGTATGAGTTCCTTATATTTTTTGGATGTAATCCTTATTGGATATATGGTTTGTAAATATTTTCATGATGGTTTCCATTTCCATGCATATTGCTGCAAATGATAGGATATGATTTTTTTAAATAGTTGAATAGCATTCCATCATGTGTATATACCACAATTTTCTTTTTTTTTTTTCCTTTTTGTCTTTTTTATTGACTGGCAACGGGATCGCAACCCTCGGTGTCGCACCCACACCGCGCCCAGCCAGTGAGCGGGAACCGGTCTCCACATGGGATCCGAACCCTCGGTGGGAGCGCCACTGCGTTCCCAAGCGGCGCACTCTCCAGTGCGCCACCAGGCCGGCCCTATACCACAATTTTCTTTATCCATTCACGTGTTTATGGACATGTCAGTTGATTCCATCTCTTGGCTATTGTGAATAGTTCTTCAATGACATGGGAGTACAGGTGTCTTTTTTTTTTTGAGACTGGCCAAACCGTGCTCAGCCAGTGAGCACACTGGCCATCCCTATATACGATCCGGACCCATGGCGGGAGCACTGCTGCGCTCCCAGCACCACACTCTCCTGAGTGTGCCACAGGTTCAGCCCTACAGGTGTCTTTTTGATATATTGATTTCATTTCCTTTAGGTATATACCCACTGGTGAGACAGGTGGATTGTAAAGTAGATCTATTTTTAGTTCTCTCAGGAAATTCCATGCAGTTTTGCACAGTAGTAATACCAATTTACACTCTTGCCAGCAATGTAGGACAGTTTCTTTTTCTCCACATCCTCACCAGCGTTTATTTTTTTGTCTTGTTGGTGATAGCCATTCTGACTAGAGTGACGTGATATCTCATTGTGGTTTTAATTTGCAGTTCCCTGATGATCAGTGATGTTGAGCATTTTTTCATGTGCCTGTTGGACATTTTTAAAAAAAAATTTTAAATTTAATTTAATTTTATCAATATACAATGTAGCTGATTTTTGTATCCCTTTACCAATTCCTCCCTCCCCCCTCCCTCTCACCCCTTCCACCCATCAACATCATATCTGTTCACTTGTCTTAACAAGTTCAAGGAATTGTGATTGTTGTCTCTTCTTCCCCACCTGCCCCATTTGTGTATTTATTAATTTATTTTTAGCTCTGACAAATAAGTGAGAACATGTGGTATTTCTCTTTCTGTCTGACTTATTTCACTTAATACATTTTTTTCTAAATCTATCCATTTTGCTGTGAATGGTAGTATTTCATTCTTTTTTATAGCAGAGTAGAATTCCATTGTGTAGATATACCACATTTTCCATATCCATTCATCTGATGATGGATATTTGGGTTGGTTCCAACTCTTGGCTATTGTAAATAGTGCTACAGTAAACACTGGAGTACAGGTATCCCTTTGACATCATGATTTCCATTCCTCTGGGGATATACCCAGCAGTAGAATAGCTGGGTCATATGGTAGATATGTCTGTAATTGTTTGTGAAACCTGCATACCATTTTCCATAAAGGTTGCACCATTTTGCAGTCCCACCAACACTGTAGGAGGGTTCCTCTTTCTTTGCAACCTCACCAGCATTTATCATTCTCAGTCTTTTGGATATTCGCCATCTTAACTGTTGTGAGATGGTATCTCAGTGTGGTTTTGATGTGCATTTCCCAAATGTTGAGTGATGTTGAGCATTTTTTTATGTGTCTGTTGGCCATTCGTACATCTTCCTTTGAGAAATGCCTTTTCAACTCCTTTGGCCATTTTTAAATTGGGTTACTTGTTTTTTTGCTGTAAAGTTGTTTGAGTTCCTTGTATATTCTGGACGTTAATCCTTTCTCCAATATATATTTTGCAAATATTTTTTCCCACTCTGTTGGTTGTGTTTTCACTCTGTTAATTGTTGTTTTTGCTGTGCAGAAGCTTTTTAGTTTGATATAATCCCATTTGTTTATTTTTCCTTTGGTTGCCTGTGCATTTGGGATTGTATTCATGAAGTCTGTACCCAGTCCTACTTCCTGGAGTGTTTCCCATATGTTTTCTTTAAGGAGTTTTATTGTTTCAGGATGTATATTTAATTCTTTAATCATATTGAGTTGATTTTGGCATATGGTGTGGGTATGGGTCTAGTTTCATTCTCCTGCATATGGATACCAGTTTTCCCAGTGCTGTTTGCTGAAGAGGCAGTCCCCAGTGTGTAGACATGGTGCCTTTGTCAAAGATCAGATGGCTGTAGGTGTATGGGTTGATTTCTTTATTCTCTATTCTATTCCATTGATCCATGTGTCTGTTTTTATGCCAGTACTATTTTGCTTTGGTTATTATATCTTTGTAGTATACTTTAAAGCAAGGTAGTGTTATGCCTCCAGCTTTATTTTTTGTTTTGCTCAGAATTGCTCTGGCAATTCATGGTCTTTTATTATGCCATATAAATGTTAGGATAGTTTTTTCCATTTCAGAGAAAAATGTCATTGGAATTTTGATGGGGATTGATTTGAATTTTTAGATAATTTTGGACAGTATGGACATTTTCACAATGTTAATTCTTCCAATACAAGAGCATGGGATATCTTTCCATCTTTTTTTGTCCTCTTTAATTTCCCTCAATAGTGGTTTGTAGTGCTCATCATAGAGATTTTTCCTTGGTTAACTTTATTCCTAAGTATTTTATTTTTTGGTGGCTATTGTAAATGGGCTAGCTTTCTTGAATTCTCCTTCTGCATGTTCACTGTTGGAGTATAGAAATGGTACTGATTTTTGTGTGTTGATTTTCTATCCTGCAACTTTGTTGAAATCATTTATCAACCCTAAGAGTTTTTTTGTAGAGGCTTTAGTCTGTTCGAAATATAGGAACATGTCATCTGCAAACAGGGACAGTTTGACTTCATTTTTTCCAATCTGGATGCCCTTTATTTCTTTCTCTTCTCTGATTGCTCTGGCTAGTAATTCCAACACGTGTTGAATAGGGGTGGTGAGAGTGGGCATCCTTGTCTAGTTCCTGTTTGTAAAGGAAAAGTTTTCAGCTTTTCCCTGTTCAGAATGATATTGGCAGTGGGCTTATCATACATGACTTTAATTATGTTGAGATACTTTCCATCTGTAACTTACTTGTAGAGAGTCTTTATCATGAATGAATGTTGAATTTTTTTTATTATTATTTTTATTTTGTCAATATACAATGTAGTTGATTATTGTGTTCCATCACCGAAACC
>NW_007747774.1:0-12214 GCF_000696425.1 Galeopterus variegatus
TGTTTGCTTTCCTTGTTTTGCCAAACAGGTTATAAGTTTTCCAGGGCAAAAACTAGGCCATGTTATTCTTTGAGACTCCAAAGCTCCTAGCATTGTATCCTACAATTCTTTCCTTATTTACTTTTAATTTATAAATTTAAACAATTTTTAAATTGACAAATACAAGTTGTATATGTTTATTAGGTACATCATAATGTTTGAAATACGTATACACTGTAGAATGGCTAAATTAAGATATACATTACCTCCCATACTTATTTTTTGTGGTGAGAACACTTAAAATCTACTCTCTCAGAATTTTTCATGAATACAATATGTTGGTAACTATAGTCACCATACATACATGTACATCATTGTACAATACATGGCCTGCACTTTTTAATAATTATTGATTAATTGAAAATCAGGGCGGTTGACCTTTACATTGCGGCTCAAATACAAGTAAGCAAAAATTTTCAAAGTCAAATTCCAAATGATTAAAAACTTGGTATAATAACACATGTATATTCCCAGTTATATTTTTTAAAGAGTGAGATATGAGAATTCTCAATAAGCTATTACAAAATATTCATTTATAATCATCTTAATCAACAAATGTTATGTGTAAGGCACTGAAATGAGACTTCAGATTGTTCCAAGACAGAATTCTTGTCCACATGCCGTACAAAGCAGATTATGCAAATCCATACTGGGTTTCTCTTTTTGTAATCAGTACTTCTTGACTGGTCTCCAGCGATTAAACAAATTTCTGATCTTTCTGATTTAAAGAGTTTAACTGAAATTGTATCTCATTCAGTGCCATATACTATCGTGGTGCTGTAGGGCAGGGGGTGTTAGAGATGGAACGATTAAACAAATTTCTGATCTTTCTGATTTAAAGAGTTTAACTGAAATAGTATCTCATTCAGTGCCATATACTATCGTGGTGCTGTAGGGCAGGGGGTGTTAGAGATGGAAGGAGTACCATAAGCTTAACCTAAACAAGAAAAATCCAGTACTGTAGAGTGACATCTTAAAATGTCAAACACTCTCTAAGGTGAAAATGAGTTTTATAGGAGAAAGAATATTTTTCCTTGCTTTGAAACAGGACTGACTCCACTTCTGCATTTCTCTAGGTTTAGCAGTTGTGGTTTGACCTAGAGCAGCATTGAATATCAGTACATTCTAACTATTACTGATTACAAGTGAGCAATGACCCATTATCAAAATACCATCTTGGTTAATCAGCACTGTCTGGACTTTTGCAATAGCTTCTTTATTGGTACCCCTGCCTTTTGTCTCACATTCAAATCTATTCTTCACACGTCAGCTAGAGTGCTCTTTCTAAGGGGATAAATACTATATAATTGTTTTACTTTTCTGCTTACACATAGGTAGCAGAAGTCCTGGCTGCTTTCCTAGGCTCCTCTCTTGCCACACGCTCTCTCACACTTTATGCTCCAGTGAACCTAAACTACAATGTTTTTGAATACTGTTGTCTTTCTGGATACTATGCCAGTTTCCTATTCTCTTCCTGTTGAATTTATTTGAAAACAGTGCTTATACATGGAGGTTAAATTTCAATAACATTTTTTCTTAAATAAAAACACTGCTGAAGTGTTTACTTCTTTTCAGAAGCCTTCCTGACCTCCACTGATAAATGTAATCACATTGGCTTTCTACTTATGGTGTTTGTATATATTTTCCTCCTTCTTGAAACAATTATTGTCAGTGTCATACTGGATTTCAGTGATTTGTGAGAAGTATGAGGTCTGGACTCACTTTGACCTTCTGATGGGGGTGGGGTGGTTATCACATAGAAGAACTCTATGTAAGCTAATTGGAAGCTAATTTTGAACTGAATATCAAAAAAATCATGGGTTACTAGATTTGCAAGGGACTCGAATTAAAGCACTGAGAAAACCCAGGGCAGGGTGAGGGAGTGGGGGGAGGCCTCCAGAAGGACTGAGGGTCAGATACAAGTATTCTTTCAGCAATAGATTTAGCTACCTCATCATTTGTGATCTGTCTTTTTAAAACTTTTAAATTTTATTTTTATTTTTTAAAATTTACATGAAAGTATATATATTTACCATGTATGACATGATGTTTTGAAGTATATATACACATTGTGAAATGGCTAAATGAAGCTAATTAGTATATATATATTACCTCACATTGTTGTTAATTTTGTGGTGAGAACACTTAAATTCTTCTCTGTTAGCATTTTTCAAGAATACAATATGCTGTTATTAACTATAGTCAACATGTTGTATAGTATATCTCTTGAACTTATTTCTACTATCTGAAATTTTTTAACCTTTGACCAACATCTCCCCAAACCCCTCCCCAACACTGCTCTAACCCCTGGTGACCAGCATTCTACTCTTTACTTCTGTGAGATCAACTTTTTTGGATTCCACGTGTGAGTGAGATCATGTGGTGTTTGTCTTTTAGTGTCTGCTCTAACCCCTGGTGACCAGCATTCTACTCTTTACTTCTATGAGATCAACTTTTTTGGATTCCACGTGTGAGTGAGATCATGTGGTGTTTGTCTTTTAGTGTCTGGCTTATTTCACTTAGCATAATGTCCTCCAGGTTCATCCATGTTGTCATAAATGACAGGATTTCTTTCTTTTTAAAGGCTGAATAGTATCCTATTGTGTATATATACCACATTTTCTTTATTCATTCATCTGTGTGATTTGTCTTAAGTTATAATTACTGTGACTTTCCTTTTATAAATTTTTATTTATTTTAATTTAATTTATTTTTTTCATGATTTTCCTAATGGCACTGAATAATGGTGTAAGAAAATGACCCAAACACATGTTCATAAATGTCACTGCTTGCTAAACTTAAAAAATTTGATCCAGCAAAGATTACAAAGTGGACAATCAATGATCGATAATTAAAATGTTGCTATGAATCCATTGAGAGAGAGTTTGTTTAACGACTATTTGTGCAATACTTACTAGGTGCCAGACACTTTGGGAAATACTGGAGATAGAGACTATGATCCCGATGTGGTTTCTGACTTCTTAGAGTGTGTTGGCCAGTGGGGATTCCAGAAAGTAACAGTAACTTGTGATGCACTAAAAAAGGAGCTGTCATATGGGAGGTGCAGGTTTTTATATGATGGAAGTACATATGGGGATGACTTCTGCAGACTTGGGGTCAGGGTAGGCTTTCTTGAGTAAATACAAAATCCCAAAGGTGCTATCAGGCAAGACTTGGGGATACGGCATAGGAAAAGTGATGGAAGGACATTTATCTACCTCACCACACTGCATCATAAATATTTCTTTAAATTTCTAGCTTGCAAATGTTATGTTGGAAAAATTATTTTATGTTCAATACATGCTTGGTGTCTTACTCTAGGTAAATATCATTTGTAGTATACGTATGCATTGAAAGGCAGTAGGTAGACTTGCACCGTGCATACTTTGGATAATCATTCAAAACAATTTTCAAAGCATGATTTTCCTTTATGAATATTTTAATAAATCATAAATCATCATTTAAATCATGACAGTACTAATCAATTTTTTTCTTTCTTCTGCCACAAGACATTAAGGCTAGCATAGAAGAAGGGGGTTAGATACTGTCACGGTGATTTTCTATGTGAAATTGCAATGAGAAAGATTTACTGTGCAACACTCAGGCTTAATTTTTTTCTTTTTTCCCTGATTAGTTTCTAGACTCTTACACATATGGAAATCATAAATTGGCATTAATTTTAATATCACAGTTATATTCTAGCGGCAAACTGTGCTAACATATTTTATATTATTCTATTAATATAAAAATATATGTTATATTTAAAAATAATTCATAGTGATTTCTACTGATGCATTTTACATAAAGAAAATAAAAAGTAAAGTTGGAGAAAAATGGTCATGCCAGCTTTGGAATGGGCTTGAGGAGCTGCAATCTGTACAGGTCTAGCTTTCTGTGGTCAGCTTCTCTCTTGCTCCAATTAGCGAGTGTTTCTCTCTCCCCAGCTACAATATTATTAGCTACAACATTATAGTAGAAAAATCATGTTTGGTCTATTTTGGTTATTATGGTTAAATTATCTTGTGGCTGCTAATTGCCAAGTTTATGATAACACAAATTACATTTTAAGGCCAATCTAGCCTTGGTGTGTGCTCTTGTCTTTAAAGGGATTTAAAAAGGTCTATTGCTAGTTTTCCTTACGACCCTAGGTTGACATTCAAGTTCTTGCAGTCTGCTTTCCAAGTCCAATGGTGTTGCAGTTATAGGTGGCTAACTTAGAGCCTGAGATGGGAGCCTGCATCTGCATACAGATGCCAATAATGGACAGAGTGAAGAGAAAATTCTGGATTATTGCTGGTTCATAGAGTGGGCTTGTTTGGAACCCGTGATCTCTTCTGCTTCTTCAGCACTTTGAAGTGTGATTACTGTGCAGTGTTGGCGCCCTTCATAAAAGGAACATTTTAACTCTTTGAATTGTTATATTTATGTACCAGAGAGTGCTAGTACATATATTTTAAGAAGTTATATTATTAAGCATAATTCACCTGAGAAATAAGTTGATGGGAAGAATGTTTTGCTGTTTGGCTTTTCTTCAACTGCCAGTTTCCTCTCTCCTCATTCTTCTAGAAATTTAACAGCAAGCAAACATCACTTCCCTTAAGATTTATCTAGAAGCTCTTGTTGGTGCTGTGAGTGTGATTGTAAAGTATCCCAGAGAATAATCTCCCAACCTCCCAAGTGAGTGGTGAGAAGCAATACCTCATCTCACTGAATACCTTTGCATATTAAATGAGGATTAACTCATTTCTCAAAGCTATAGCAACTTTGTGGGGAAAAAATCAAGAGCCCAGAATAAAATGACAGAGATATTTTTCTCCAGTGTCAACTTAAATTCTCTCCCCAAAATCCTATTTTGCCAGTTCCCTGGTGACAGCTTTGACAGGGCTCTGTGAAGGTGGAGGGGCCTCTTGTTCCTGAAGTTGTAGGTGTCCCTACTATCTCTCAGACCCCTCCTGACATCTGCGAGGCCCAGAGCGAGAGTACAGATGGATGCTCAGATACTATGTGTCTAATAAAAATTATTTAAATAAATACAAGTTTGTTAGATTTTATTTAATATTTTATCAGACCATTTGTAATTCTATTCAATGTCCATTCAGTAGGCACTAGAAAAAATTACTCTATCACTTTATGGAGACTAGACTTGAAATTTCAGAATTCATAAAATGGGGTATGCAGATTAGTGGCCATCATGTCTATTATCATAAAGCATATGGATAAACAAATACTTTGAAAAATATTTCATGCTAGAACAGGTAAAGTAGTAATGTGTATGTATGAAATCTGAAAGCTCATGTCTGACTTTAGAAAGTTAATAACATGATTATAAAGTTTAGCTATGTTCTCTAATATGATAATAATAAATTTATAGTACTTACGAAGATTAAGCAAAGCTTTTTATTAACATAAATCATATAATTATAACTTAACTTTTATTTTTATTTTTTAAAGAAAATGTCGTTTTCTTAATATTGTATTTTACATTCTATGATGTTGTTGTAGAGCAGTTGGGAGGGAGGGGGAGAGAAGAAGGGGAAGGAAATGGGATGGAAGAAGGAGGAAAGAGGAGGGGTGGGATTGAGGCCTGTGGCACCCCCCACATTCCCACAGGGGAGACTGGGGGCTTCCAACAGTGGCTTGGTCTTTGCTGGGCTGGGTGCAGTTGTCAGCGGGGTGTGGCAAAAGCCCTCGCCTCCCACCATCCCAGCTTGTGAACCCAGGGCCCTTCTTTCTGTTCCTTGGTGGCTGTCACTGGGCTGTTTGCATATCAGGGGGGCATGGCCAAGGCCCTCAGCCCCCCACTGCCTCAGCTTGGGAGAGCTTGGGGCACTTCCTGTGGCAGCTCGGTGGTCACAGCTGGGTTGGCTACCTGTGTCGGGGTGTGTGGCTGAGGCCCTTGTCCCCCGCCCTCAGGATTGGTTGCGGGTGTTGGGGGCATTACTGAGGCCCCTGGCCCTCCACCCTTTCTGGCTTGGTAGCCCAGGGGGCTTCCACTCCTTCTAGGTGTTATAGGTGTTCTTTAGTGAAATGAGACCTTTACTAGTTAATATCAAACTTTGTCTCTGGTTGGGGAGAATTTGTTTTTCTTTCAGTTCTGTGTTGGATTATTTGCTGTTCCCATCATTTAAACTCTGTACTGGAACTAATTTGTTGTCCTTTGCTTACTTTTAAACTGGGGGAACTTCCTGTGGGAACCAGTACTTAAGCTCTGTGGTTGAGCTAAATTGCTGCTTTGCTGCTGATCCCCTGGGGAAGGCTTTTTGTGCAGATCAGGCTTTAATTGTTTACTTTATAGGTACTTCTGGCTCTCAAGAGATCCAGTGCACCTGGGTTGTGTAGAAACTCTGGTCTGGGCCTGAGTCTTTTCATCAAACTGCACTCCCTGCAATTCTATATTCATGACCAGTCTCCTCTGAGTGGTCCTTTGCTGATTGGGGGCAGATCAGCTGTCCTTGCTGTGCCCCAGTGTTCTCCTAGTGGGCCCATCTCTCCCACTGCCCGTGCTGTAAACACTTCCCATGTGACGGGCTGTGTGCTGGTCTCTTGTGATGACTCACTGGCCTCTGAGTGGCTCCTTTTTTTCAGTTGTTGTGGCTCTTTGCTCATATGTGTGTCCATGGGAACCCTATTAGTGGTCTCTCTGGCCTGGGGGCCACCAAGGCCCTCTTCTCCCCTGACACCTCTAAGCAAGTCCATCAGAAGGGCACAGCAGTGGCTTTTGCCAGCTCCTGTTCCGTGCACTGAGCAGCTCCAGCCTGGAAGTGGCCAGGGCTCAAAACGGTCAGAGTGGTTCTTTCTTTCTCTCATTGTGGCTTCTCCCATCTTCATGCACTCCATAGATCTCTCTTCCTCTTCCCCTGAGCTCTAGTGGCCCTAGCTTGGCTGTCATTGCTTTTTAATGGTTGTAAATTGGCTGATTTGTGGGAGAGAGTGACGCTGGGGACCATCTGTTCTGCCATCTTGACTGGAAGCCATAACTTAACTTTTAACTTAAATATAGTCACAACTATCAATGAAGGGATCCAAGTTTTTGGCATCTGGCATGAGAATGGAAAACAAAAACAAAACATTGACATAAGGACAGTGTCTTCAGGTTAGACACTGAGACAAGGATTTGAGTGTAGGTAGTTTTATTTGGGAGGTGATTCCAGGGAACATTGTTAGGAAGGTATAATGATGGTTAATTTTATGTGTCAACTTGACTGGGATGCCCAGATAGCTGGTAAAACATTATTACTGGGTGTGTCTGTCAGGGTGTTTCTGGAAGAGATTAGCATTTGAACCGGTATACTTAGTAAAGAGGATTGCCCTCGCCAACATGGGTGGGCATTATCCAATCAGCTGGGGTCCTGAATAGAAGAAAAAGGCAGAGGACAGGAAAATTTATTTCTTATTTGACCTGGAACATATCTCTTTTCCTGCCCTTAGACAGTGGACCTGGATCAGAACTTACAACATAAGGCTCCCCCTTATGTTGTAAGGTTTGACTTCCCAAACCTTTCTCTGGCCTTCAGACTTGGACTGAATTATAGCACCTCCTTTCCTGGTTCTCAGCTTACAGATGGCAGATTGTGAGATTTCTTGGTCTCCATAATCATGTGAGCCAATTCCTATAATAAATCTCTCTCTCTCTCTCTCTCTCTCTCTTTCTCTCTCTCTCCCCCCCTGCCTTAATATGTATATACACACACATTCATACACACACACACACACACCTCCTATTGGATCTGTTTCTCTGGAGAACCTTGACTAATAAAGAAGGGAAGAAAGCCAGTAAGTGCATTAATGACAGGCTGCCATTGAGGGTAACTAGAGTTCAACGCCAGTGGGGACCTCTTGGGTATGGTGTAAACATACCTGTGTTGTACTGCCAGAAGGACAAGCAAGCCTGGAGTATTTACCCACTAACTCCTGTCCATCACTGATTAAGGGCTGCACCTGAAGACATGAACTTCCCAGAATTTTCAACCAGCCCATTGAAACATGCTTCTTCAGTCCAAGATATTCCTCAGGCAGAGTTACAAGTACTTGCAATAGGAAGCTCTTACCTGTAGGAGAAGAGCAAAAGCTGAGGAATACGTGTGGGACAGAATATGTCTGCTACAGCGGGAATCTTATGGGAGAAAAGAATTTCCAGAACACAGAAAATGAGAAAGAAAATAAGAGAACTGGAAAATAAACAACGAGCTTTTTTCAGACTTAACCAAAAGATTTCTATCATCTTGTACTTACATAAGTCCACATAAATGAGGAATCAGAATGTCGATGTTTGAGATAGTGAGAAATTGATGAGAAAAAATGACCACTTGGTATTGTGGCTTCCACATTGGGATTAACCCCTCTAACTTAATTGTAACAAAATATATGAGTTGATTTATAAATCAGATTTTTACAAATTTTGTTATAGTATTTGTTTGTAATAGGTATGATTAGTTTGATTGGAGGAGCACATTAGCTTCAAAAGAGTTATGAAAATCTAAATGTAGAAGCCGTGTAGAAATTGAAATAGATGATACCATGAATAAATTTACACACTGTGTTAGTACTTTCTTCCTCAGCATTGGTAGGGCTTTGACTGTTTAACATGTAAATAAGTCAACTTCATAAGATTCAGAGAACCAATAATAAGTGGTTTTAGAAAGCCAAATGATTCTTTTTCAGATCAATTTACTTGTACTCTGGTGATAATGTAATTCATTGTCAGATATATCTGTTCAACATAGGGAGTAACAAAGAGAGAGATCAGTGAGTCTATGTGAAGAAATAAACCAGAGTTTTTGAAAAGTAATTGCTTTATTTTTTGAGGTTAGTTTTTTATTATTTATTGGAGTCTGCATTGTCTGTGATAACCTAATTATTGACCATGTACCAAAATAGGTCAAATCATGCATTTTGAATGCCATATTTTTGGTTTTGCAAAAGTTATAGTGATGTTTCAACTTGAACAGTATTATTTTTGAGAGATACTGTTTCAATGACAGAATACAATTCCTGCTGCTTAGGGCAAAGTTTTGGCATTTTCTTTTTAACTGCAGAAGTCTGAGTATAGCTTAAGAAAAGGGCAAATCTGTATGATAAAGTTAAGTAATGTCATTAAAGTTCTGCAAGTCTGCTAAATAGTTTGTTCCTTTTCACTGTTGAGCCTTTTTAATAAAAAAGTTTCAAAGAAAATCATAAAGATGATTAAAGACTTAAAAAATATGACCCAACAGAGAAAAGGTAAAAGAAAGACATTACTTGGCCTCAAGACTAAAGATCATTTTCATAATTGTCTTCAAGTATTTGCATAGCATTTACCCAAAATATGGTACTCCACATACGTATCTTCATTAAGGAAAATCAAAGGAAAGATGAGGTGTCATTGTCATACAATGAATTTAATTACGTTATAAGGAAGAATTTTGAAAGAGACTGAAGGAATTTAAAAATTGTAATAATCGACTGAAAGAAGCTTTGGGTCTTCTATTAAGGGCTTTGAAGTATAGGAGACAACTACATTTAATACTATCTTAGGGAACAGTAATGAATAGAATAGCTTTTTATGGTCCTAATCTTATTTGTGACTCAAAATCTACCTGGCCATTTTGAATCTGAATAATTATTTCAATGTCTACATCACATGCTTCAGGTACATTTTCCTGTATGCTTCTAGTCATTTTATATTAATATTTGTGACTCAAAATCTACCTGGCCATTTTGAATCTGAATAATTATATCAATGTCTACATCACATGCTTCAGGTACATTTTCCTGTATGCTTCTAGTCATTTTATATTATTATTAAAAATAAACTTCTTAGTTTGTTTTCATTTTTTAGATTTTAGATGATTTTAGAATAATTATAGATTTACAGAAAAGTTACAAAAAGAGTACAAAAAGTTCCCGTACACCTCACACCCAGTTTCTCCTACATTAGGATTGTACATTTGTCCCAACTAATAAACCAATATTGATACATTATTATTGACTAATGCCAATATTTTATTCAGATTTTCTTATATTTTACCTAATGTCCTTTTTTTGTTTCTGGATCCCATCCAGTACACCATATTACATTTAGATGTTATGTCTCCTTAGAGGCCTCTTGGTTGTGAAAGTTTCTCAGACTTTCTTTTTTTTTGGATGACCTTAACAGTTTTGAGAAGTACTAGTGAGGTATTTTGTAGAAGATGATTAAAGACTTAAAAATATGACCCATGAGGGAGAAAGGAGAAGAACAGACATTATCTGGCCTCAAGACTAAACAGTCCTCTAGTCTCTCAATAGAAATTTGCCCGATTTTTTAAAAGCCACTTTACTAAGATATGATATACATACAAAAAGCTGTACATATTTAATGTATACAACTTGATGAGTTTGGAGATAAGTGAAACCATCACCACAATCAGTGCCATCAACGTATTTATCAACTCAAAAAGTTTCCTCCCATACTCTTTTATTTATTTATTTATTTATTTCCCTTTTTGTCTTTTTTCGTGTCTGGCAACGGATCGCAACCCTCAGTGTCGTGCCCGCACCAGACCGGGACCGGCAACGGGATCGCAACCCTCGGCGTCGCGCCCGCACCTCGCTCAGCCAGTGAGCGGGAACCGGTCTGTCTGTATGTGGGATCCGAACCCTCGGTGGGAGTGCCGCCGTGCTCCCAAGCGGCACACTGTAGCAGTGCGCCACGGGGCCGGCCCCTCTTTTATTTATTTTTGCCTGATGTTTTTCTCATGATTGGACTGTAGTTACAGATTTTTGGGAGAAAGATCACAGAGGTAAACTATCATTCTCATCAGATCATATTAAGGGTGCATACTATCAACATGACCTATAATTGGTGATGTTAATCTTGAACAACTGGCTGAGGTGGTATTTTCCAGGTTTCTTCACTGTATTGTTACTTTTTTCCCTTTTTTCCATTCTGCAGTCTTTGGAAAGAAGTCACTATGCAGATCCCACACTTAAGGAGTGGGAGTTATGCTCTATCTCCTTGAAGGAGAAGTTATCTACATAAATTATTTGGAATTTGTCTGCACAGGATATTTGACTCTTTTCTCCCATTTATCTATCTATCTATCTATCTATCTATCTATCTATCTATCTATCTATCTATCTATCTATCCATCCATCCAGTAATTTGTTTATATCAGTATGGACTCATGGAGATTTGTTTTATACTTTGTGTTGTAATTCAATGCTACTTTATTTACTTTGTTGCTCAACTTGTTTCAGATTTTTCCATTGGGAGCTCTTTCAGTTGGCTCCTGTGTCTCTTTGATATACTCCCACCATTGAGTGAATACATGTTTTTAAAAGTTTACTTTTATTTATTTTTTAAAAAGCATTTCCTTGGTCAAGATGGCGATGGGTCAGGAGCGGGGTTGCCAGGAGATGGCGTGAGCCTGAGAGGTGTGCGCTGTGCTGCCAGAGTGCTACTTGCATTTACAAGAGCAACAAAAAATGAATAAGTCTTTGATCAACTAATCTACACCTATAAAAAAGCAACTCCAGACTTGAGGTTTAGGGCCGGCATAAAAGAGGATTCCTGGGAGCACCCAAGACGCACTGTGGGACCGAGTGAGCAGCCCGAGGCAGCAGTGGCTGAGGGCTGAGACTGCGACAACACGGAAACGGAGAGGGAGCCGCTCAGCAGGCTCAGCTCTGTGAGTGACCCCCAGCCCAGCCCTGCTTGCGGGGGTCAGTCACCAGCCAGTCACCGGCCTGGGGCTGCCTCCATTTTCTCAGGTGGGGGTGGAGCAGGCCAGCTTTACCCAGCTCGGCTCCTCACTGAGCCTTCCCACTCCTTGCCCCGGCGCGGGGCCTCCTGGGGTCTGAGGGCCAACCTCCCATCCCATCCCCCCCGCGGTTCTCTGGCGGGGCTAGTGGCGGGGGGAGAACCGGCCAGCGTCGGGAGATCAGGGAAGAGCAGGCCAGGCAGATTATCACTCCCCCCTGGGCTCCGCCCCCTGTAAACTTCCTGTTACAGGGAGGTGGATACCATCTCTGTGGCCATCAGTTCAGAAAAACGGCTAACTGATTTCTGATAGGAAAAGTGTGATGGGAGCACTCCTGAGCTCGTTTGAACCTGCTGGAGAGCTGACCGCAGGCGGGCGCCGGAGTCGGTCCACACCAGGGGGATTCAAAGAGGAACTGTGTGCTGTGGGCTCCTCCCCCGAGGAGCTCACGCTCC
>NW_007747775.1:0-686 GCF_000696425.1 Galeopterus variegatus
CGAGCGGGCCGCGGCCCCCCACGCCGAGCCCTGGGCTTTTCTGGGCCGATTTTGGGGTGAATGTAACGGTCCGGTCTGTCGTGTCCCCCGTTCTCTGATGGGCGTTTGTCAGCTCGAGCTGGAAGGAGACCGTGTTCATCTGAGGGAGGCTCCTGAACGTTGGGGCAGGAAGGAGGGGACCCTGGAAACGGCGCCGGCTCTGCCCGGCCCAGTCCGGCCACCCTGGGGACAGGGACTTGGCCTTTGGCTTCCCGATTAGACTGAAATCGACCTGTGCCCTTTATCGGAAAGACAGTTGCTGCAGCGGTCACCGCAGGCGGCGAAAGACAGAACTAACTAAATACAACGTTCAGAGGCCCTTAGCTCCCTTCCGGGACGTTTGGAATCAGGTCTGTCCCAAAGACTCTGGCACCCGGTGGGTGGGTTTGGATTTTCCACATTATCGTGGTGTTGTTAGCCTCGGAGACGGGAAGTCCTGAACTGAAAGTGAAATGAAACAGAACCTGCAAATCCCTGGCTGTCGTGCGACTGGAAGAAATTGGGGACAGAGGGCCGTGGCCGTGGGGCGAGGCAGCAGGACTCGGGTGTCCCGGGTCCCGGTTCTGCTGCTGTTTGGCTGCCTGAGCTTGGGCAGCCTATGTGCCCCTCCAAGGATCAGATGGGGCAGGGGTGCATCTAAACATTGA
>NW_007747775.1:2650-3267 GCF_000696425.1 Galeopterus variegatus
GACCTACTGCCTTTTTAAGTCCCTTGCTCCTGATTTAGACCAACCCATCGGGAGACATGTTTGCTCCAAACTTTGGTTTATAATGCCTGGTCCCGACCAGTCTCTTGTGAGCCAAGCACTGTGCCTTATTTCTGCCAGGGTCCTTGGTGCGTATTCAAGAGTCCGGGAGTTCTCTGATTTAGAGCACTGGGATAGAAAAACCGACAGTGGCTTTTCCTTTTCCTTCTGCCTCTTTCCTGCCAGTCTACACCCAGATCTATTCAGCTCTTCTTTTACATTTTAAGTGGTGGCTGACATGTTCACTCACGGCTAGTCTGACTCGGTCTTAAGTGTGATTTCTGTTAGCACAGCTCTGGCTTCACGAGCATGGAATTCAGCTTGGATGTCTATTCACCTGTAGGCTGGTACATGCCACCCAGTGCATCCTTCAGTAAAGTGAACATAATGGGAAAGGTTTCAGTGCTCTTTCAACCCTTGTTACATCAAGGAGCAGGTCTCTGTTTGGTACAACTGTGTAACTCTGTGATACCTTTTTAGCAAAAGAGAGAAAGGACCTTTGTTAGGTAACAGTATCCAGTCTGAATTTAATCACATGGTTTGTTTTGTTTTCATTGTCT
>NW_007747775.1:6163-6585 GCF_000696425.1 Galeopterus variegatus
CGGTTCCTTCCCCTCTGCCCCGACTTAACCCTGCTCACCCTCCAGATGTCAGCTCCATGCCGCTTCCTCAGGAGCCCTCCCTGACTGACTTCAGTAAAACCTCCACCATGAACTCTCATAGCTCCGTATTCATGTGGCACTTGTCCCAGTTTGTCTCTGTGGCTAGACTTTACCCCCAAAGCAGTAGGGACTAGGGCTGTTGTGTTAACCATTGTATCCCTAGGGCCTGACACACAGTAAAGGTCAGAAAATATTTGTGGTGTGTTTCTGAGTGAATGAGTGAACAGCACTCCCCTGGACACAGGGCCCAGAGGCCATTTTGTAGGGAGTCTCTCAAACCAGAGTTCCAGGCTGTGGATTAGCTGGTGTGATTAGCTGTCACTCAGGAGAGACTGCAGGGGCAGGACAGGGGGCTGAGGCAC
>NW_007747775.1:11990-12212 GCF_000696425.1 Galeopterus variegatus
CATGTGTGGTCTGGCCTGTACGCCCAACTCCAGCCTCCTCAGGTGCCATGCACCCCTCCCCCTCTCCATGGGAGCCACTCTGGCCCCTTTCAGTCCCTTCTATTGCCATGATCCTCCCCAAAGGGCCTTCCGACCCACTGTTGCTGCTGCTGCCTGGAATGCGGTTCCTTCCCCTCTGCCCCGACTTAACCCTGCTCACCCTCCAGATGTCAGCTCCATGCC
>NW_007747776.1:0-12212 GCF_000696425.1 Galeopterus variegatus
GGTCTGTATGTGGGATCCGAACCCTCGGGCAGGAGCGCCGCCGCGCTTCCCAAGCGGCGCACTATTCAGTGCGCCACCGGGCCAGCCCCTTGTTTCGGTTTTTTAAAGAACAAAGTACTCCCTCGAATAAATGACAAGGAGTATTAATTGTAATGGTAACTTTGTCATTATAATTTCAGGGGAATCAAAGAAAAAATCTAGAATCGACAGTGTCTCAAATTGAGAAGGAGAAAATGTTGCTACAGCATAGAATTAATGAGTACCAAAGAAAAGCTGAACAGGAAAATGAGAAGAGGAGAAATGTAGAAAATGAAGGTAAATTGTTAGTACTTTTGAGAAATACTGGAATTTCTAACACTGTCCTTAGGTCTTTGTCCTTGAGGTTGTCCTTAAATTTAGTGTCGACAATATATTTGTGAAGCCACAATCCTAAGACACCTCATGAGCTAGTCATTGTAGCATTTTTTTAAAATGGCAAAGTAAATACAGATTGGTTTTAAACAAGAGTGCTTGTCTATATATGCTTAAATTAAATATGTATGTGTTTATATGTAGATATGCATGTGAAAACGCATGTATGTAATATGTTTGTTTCTATGCATTAGGGTATTGACACATAGACTACCTTAGGAAGGATATGGAAGAGCTAGTAATAGTTGTTGCTGGGCAGGAGAGTCAGTTGAGAGAGACACAGAGGGACCGGGAGACAATGTGGAGGGAAGGGGACTCATTCTACACTACCATTTGGTATAATGTTATACCTTTTGAATGTTATACCATTTTAAAAATACTGAACTATTGAAGTAATTGTACTGTTCAAAAATAAATAATATTAAAACTAACTTTATAATATTATCTAATAGGTGGATCTTAAGGTAATAAAATAATTTGAGATATTATAACTGTAGAAACAAATCTGTTTTACACTCTATTATAAAATGATGCTCCACTTTTTGGTGATCTTAAAATGTAAGTATTGCCAAGACAGAATTTGGCTTTGGGAGTGGAAGTGGATCTAATGTAGCAGACTATTATAGCCTAAGACTAAATGTCATCTTTTTTAAGGGATTTATGTACTTCCTCTAAAAAATCTTTGTAATTTCTACATATTAATCTTTTATTTTCTAGTTTCTACATTAAAGGATCAGTTGGAAGACTTAAAGAAAGTAAGTCAGAATTCACAACTTGCTAATGAGAAGCTGGCACAATTACAGAAACAGGTAAGTTTTTCAAATGAGGTTCCTTTTTTAAAGTTATAGTTAATTAAAATAAGTTTTATTATATTTGGTCAAAAACATGTTTTCTTGCTCTCTTTTTTAAATAGCTAGAAGAAGCCAATGATTTACTTAGGACAGAATCAGACACAGCTGTAAGATTAAGGAAGAGTCACACAGAGATGAGCAAGTCAATCAGTCAACTAGAGTCCCTGAACAGAGAATTACAGGAGAGAAATAGAATTTTAGAGAATTCCAAGTCACAAACAGATAAGGACTATTATCAGTTGCAAGCTGCATTAGAAGCTGAACGAAGAGATAGAGGTCATGATTCTGAGATGATTGGAGACCTTCAAGGTAATGTTTTTTTCTTATTGTGGTAAAATATGTGTATCATGAAATTTACCATTTTAACCATTTTTAAGTGTACAGTTCAGTGGCATTAAATACATTCACATTGTTATGCAGCCACCTCCACTGTCCAACTCCAGGACTTTTTCATCATCCCAAACTGAAACTCTGTATCTATTAAACCTAACTCCGTTCTCTTCCCCCCCACCCAACCATTCTACTGTGAACTTAACTCCTCTAGGTTCCTCGTATAATTGGAATTACATGATATTTGTCCTTTTGTCTTAATTTCACTTAGCGTAATGTCTTCAAGGTTATCCATGTTCTAGCACATATCAGAATTCCTTTTCTTTTTAAGGCTGAATAAATTATATTGTCTGTATATACCACATTTTGTTTATCCATTCATCTGTTAATAGAAGCTAATTTTTAAAATTTTTTTATTGTGATAAAAAACTCATAACATAAAATTTACCATCTTAACCATTTTTAAGTAAAAGGTTAATATATTTTTGCTCATATTACCCTCATAAAGAAAATGACTTTGGTGAAACCAGAAATTGTTAGCGTTCTTTCTCTTTCAGGATAATGCCTACATTTGTATCACATTGTAATTTCTTCACTCTCACAGGCACCCCTGTGAGGTAGGTAATGTAGATATTTTCCGATTTTACAGCCAAGTTAACTGAAAACTTAATTTAAAAACTTGTGTATTTCATAAAGGTCTTATTATCAAAGTGAGACTAATCCAGGCAAAAAGAATAATCACTTTTAAAACCTGGTAATTCCTCATGCATTAAAGGTAGAAACTCAATTGTAGAAATAGAATCCCATTACAAAGAATTAGATACTTGGGAAGTTTAAGACTAATGATACAGCCATCCTTGTGAATCTAAAAGGCAAAAGATTGAGTATAACTAACAGTGAACAAAGGAACAATTTTAAAATGTTAGTAAAATTCAGTTTGTTTTCAAAAAGATGCCTGGCTTTGCCCACTTCACATATTTTTCTATTTTCTATTCCTATTAGGAACAGCATTCGTGCTACCTAATCAAAACAGATATGTATGCAAGTTGCCAGATCTCTCATGAAAAAATGAGGGGGAGGGGACACTTTAACTTTAGTAACAAATGGGAACATAGTTTGGGGGTCTCATGGGGCTTGATGATTAGCTATAATTCTGTGGAGAGAGGTCAAGGTCAGTTTTTGTGACTGTGGAAGTGGAAATTAGGATCTCCCATTGGTCCTTAGCTGAGGAGTGTTGTGCAATCTTATTTCTCAGGGACCAGGCTTAAAATAGATCTGAATATAACCAAGAAAGTAACCTCTTTATAAATATTAGGAAAGCCTCATACTTGACTTCCTTAAATTGCTTTTTTAGGCCCTTTTATGTAGCTTATTAGCTGTGTGAAAGTCTCTTCATCTTCTTTCTTTATCTGTAAACCAAGGAGATTAGAGTAGTTTACCTCTATAAATTCTTCTAATTCTAAAATTCTTTTAAGTCTGTGATCTTTATGTGACTGAGCTTTGAACTGCTTATATCCAAGGCAGAGACCATTATCCATGTGCTAATCAACAGTGGTTTTTAACTGAATCTGTTTTTTAGACATCAGTTAGTTAAGGAAAATTTATAGCATGAAATATTGTTAATCGTTTTGTCATGTTTCAGTGCTTCTTTTGTTTTTTTTTAAACTTAAATGTGAATCAAAGCTCATGCACACTAAAAAAATGCACACAACTTATGTGAGCTTCAATGTACATATAAAGGTGCATGTGGTAAAAAAATAATAATACTTTTTACATTAATCCTTTATGGTCCTTAAGAACTTTCAGATCCTCAAGTATAAATTTCTTTTATTGTGGGATGTTGGACTTTTAGCAGAGTCCTAATTGTTATTCCCTAATTGAATGTCCTCTATGTAAACTAGTGGACGGAATCTTCTTCATTAAGTATGAGAAATAATTTCCCACATATAATTAAATAGTAAATATTTTAGGCTTTGCAGCCCACTCTGTTAGATATTCTTTTTTACTTTTTATAACTCTTTAAAAAATTCTTAGCTTCAGGTCTGTACAGAAACAGTCTGAGGGTCTGAATTGCCAATGCCTGTATCAGTAACGTACATTATAGAGAAGGTAAGCTTCCAAAAGTCAGGCCATAGAGGCTTAACAAAAATGAATGGGCAAAGATCAAAATGTCATGGAGGAAAGAAAATTCTAATTGAAATGATAAACTTTCCATCTAGTAAGTTTATGATTCTTTAGATTGAAATGCAAAAAGACAAATTTTCAAAATTAACCATTTCTAATACCAAGGTCAAAGGTTTGGATCCCCATACTGGCCAGCTGCCAAAAAAAAATACACACACAAAATTTTTTTTGTTTAGATGATAGATATGCTAACTATTCTGATTAGATCATTATCTAATACATGCATATATTGAAACAACGAACTGTACCCCCACAAACATGTACAATGAAAAAAAATAAATTCAAAAAATTAAACATTTTTAAAAGTCTTTTTAAAATTATTGTGTGGTTCGTTTCTGTAACTTCTATTTTAGAAAATTTCAGACATATACCAAATTAGAATACTATAATGATCCCCCTATGTACCCATCATCCAGCTTCCTGTTTCATTATCTATCTCCACCTTCCCAATACTTTGACGCTGAATTATTTTGAATCAAATATCAGGCATTATTTAATTTATAAATATTTTAATATCTCTTAAAGATAAGGACTCTTTTAACCTATATGCTACTTCACTCTTTTTTGTTCTTTGTATTTGTTATTGCGTGGTTGAAGAAACCAAGTTTTTTATCCTGTGGTTATCTTATTCTGAATTTTGCTCATTTCATCTGCTGGTGTCATTTAACGTGTTGCTCTATCCCCTGCAGTACTTTAAACTGAGTTAGGTCTAGAAGTTTGATCTATTTCAGGTAGGCCTTTTGTAAGAATACTTGTAAGTAGTATTATTTAGGCACCAGGAGGTACATAAAGTCTGGCTGTCTTTTTTTGTGATGTTAGCAGCCATTTATGAACATTGCCTAGATTTTTTTCTTTAGGAGTTTGCAGTAATGATCATCTATTTTTATCATGTCTCCTTCATTCATTAACTAGAATACTACTATAAAGAAAATTTTTTTCTCATCAATTATATTGTTACCTTAAGATGCAGCTTATAAAAGAGTCAGGTTAAATTCTTGATTCTTTCTTGTGTCAGTTTTCAGAACAGTGAGTTATTTCCCCAGCATTCTCCAAATGTGACCAGTGAATTTTAAAAATATATTCATGAACTCATTAATTTTAATATATTTAATGTTTGTTAATTCATTGCAGTTTTTTTATTGATGTTCACTTGAGGCTAGTGGGAATGTCTTCAAGTTTAGACACTAAGCTAGTAGCCTTGGATAGATAGATAGCATCCTTGCTTTTTGGTGTGCGTAGATTTTACAGGATCAATTTCTGTCTGAGACCTGGCATTACCCGTTTTTCAAGGAACTCTAGTTCCTTTTTCTGGCATGTGACATTTAGGAACTATAGTCTGGGTGCTGTGGGTACTCACTTGTATTGGGTTTGTCAATATTTGTAAGTCATTTTAATGGACAAAGGTAGGAAATAATTATTTTTTATTGTAGTTTCTAATTTTTTGTATTATGATCTGGAACTATTACAAGGTTTCTACTTTTTGGATTTTTTTAAATAATTTTTTTCTGGCTTAATTTATAATGCATTTTTGGTTTGTTTTTTAACTGTTAAATGGGCATTTGAAAATTGTGTAGGTTTTTTTACTTAAAATCTTTTTGAGGGCCGGCCCGGTGGCGCACTGGAGAGTACACTGCTTGGGAGTGTGGCGGCGCTCCCGCCGAGGGTTTGGATCCCATGTGGAGACCGTTCCCGCTCACTGGCTGAGCGTGGTGCGGGTGCAACACCGAGGGTTGCGATCCCGTTGCCACGACACCGAGGGTTGCAATCCCGTTACCGGTCAGTAAAAAAGACAGAAAGGAAAAAAAAAATCTTTTTGGGTTTGTTTTTTGGAAGGAAAACAATTTTCTAATCTAATCTGTCAGTTCACTGAGATTCCATTTATTCTTTGTCTTTTTAATCTGTCAAATTGAAACGCGTTTTAAAATTCCCACTGTGATTGCGTGTGTTGTTTTTTTTTTCACATAGCCCCTTTGTATTTCTAACAGCTTTTATCTACATTTTTGAGGTGAAACTTACATAACAAAACATAATCCTGTAAGAGTGTATAATAGTTCAGTGTCGTTTCATACATTCAAAATGTTGTACAACTACCTCTATCTAGTTCCAAAACATCTTCATTACCCTAAGAGAAAACCATGTACCTATTAACTTGTTCCTCCCTGTGTCTCCCTCCAGGTAGCCCCTGGCAACCACCAATCTCCCTGTCTCTGAATTTACCTATTCTGGATATTTCATATAAATGGCATCATACAGTATGTGACTTTTTGTGTCAGGCTTCTTTTACTTAGTGTAATGTTTTTAAGGTTTGTCCATATTGTAGCATGTATCAGTACTTCATTCATTTCTGCCTGATATTCTGTGGTATGTATGTACCACATTTTGCTTAGCCATTCATCTATTGATGGATGTTTGGGGTTGTTTCCACCTTTTGGTATTGTGAATAGCACTGCTGTAAACATTTGTATACAAGTCTTTGTTGGAGTGTCTGCTTTCAGTTCTTTTTTTTATTATTATTTTTGATGGCTGTCCAGTATGAGATTGAACCCTGGACTTTGGTGTTCTCAGCACCATACTCTAACCAAGTAAGCTAACTGGTTAGCCCCAGTTCTTTTGGATATATATTTAGGAGTATAATTGCTGGATCACATGGTAATTCTGTGGTTAACTTTTGAGGAACATCCAAACTTTTCCGCAATGGCAGCACCGTTTTACATTGCCACCAGCAGTGCATGAGGATTCCAGTTTCTCCACATTCTTGCCAATGTTTAATATTTTCCTTTTTTCAGTTATAGCAACCCTAGTGGCTACGAAGTGATGTCTCATTGTGGTTTTGATTTTCATTTTCCTAATGACTAATGATGTTGAGCATCTGATACCCAGTTGTCCCAGCAACATTTGTTGAAGAGACTTTTTTTTCCTCTTTAAATGGGGCTTGGCATCCTTGTTGAAAATCAGTTGGCCATATATGTATGTGTTTGTTTTGGGGTTCTCAATTCTATTTCGTTGGTCCATTTGTTTATCTTTATGCTAGTACCACACTGTTTTTCAATCACTGTAGCTTTGTAGCAAGTTTTGATATCTGAAAATTTGAGCACTTTCCAACTTTGTTATTCTTCTTCAGTACTGTTTTAGCTATTCAAGGCTCTTTGCAATTACATATGAATTTGAGGATTGGCTTTTCTGTTTCTGCAAAAAAGACTTTTGCAATTTTGATAGCAATTGCATTGAATCTGGAGATTGCTTTGGGTAGTATTTCTGTCTTAATATTAAGTCTTCCAATCTATGAATGCAGGATATATTTCCATTTATGTAGGCCTTTTAAGCTTATTTTAACAATATTTTTTTAGTTTCTAGTGTATAAGTCTTACACCTCCTGGGTTAAATTTATTCCTAGGCATTTTATTATTCCGGATGCTCTTGTAAATGAAATTTTAAAAATTTTCTTTTTGAATTGTTCATTGAGTATGATGTTAGCTATGGGTATTTCACAAAAACCCTGCTTTGTATGTTTTTAATGCAATGTTTTTTGGTGTGTAAGGTTTTAATGACTTCTATATCTTTTTGGTAGATTAGAATTTATATTATAAGTGATAGTAAATGTGTCTGACCTTGAGATTTTTTTCTTAACATATATTTTCCTATTATATCTCACCCATACACTTATTTTTTATTTTTGTATGGTGTTGGTGGGCCTCACATTTATGCCTTTCTGTAGATTTCATATTTTACCTGGAGATTTTAACGTAATTAGATATAAGTGAGGTGGGGTTTTTTTTTGCTGAAACTTATCATATTGCACATATTAAAATACAGTAAACTAAAAATACTCATATGCATCTGTAAGAATTTTCACAACATGAACACAACCACATAACAAGAATCCAGATCATGAAACCGAACAAGACCAGCAGCCCAGAAGTCGCTTGGGCTTCCTCTAAGTCACTATCCTCCTTCCCCCAAAATAATCGCTGTCCTGTGTTCTAACATCATAAATTAGTTTTGCTTATTTTTAAAATTTTTATAAATGGAATCATGCAGTAAACACTCCTTTGTTTCTAGTTTATTTCACTTGTGTTTGTGAGTTTCATCTATTGTTGTACATGGCAGTAGCTTGTTCTTTCTTCTTGCTTATATTCATAGTATTCCATTTACTATGTATGACCACTGCGATTTATTTATCAATCATTCTGTAGAGAATGGATATTCTAATTATTTCCATTTGGGGGCTATTTTGAATAGTGCTGATATGAACTTTCTTATACATTTTTTATAGTAATCACACATGTGCTTCCTGTTAGGTGTATACCTAGGAGTGGCAGGGTCAGAGGATATATGTATATTTACACTTAGTAAATACTTCCAGGTATTTCAAGGTGTAGCTGCACAGTTTACTTTCACTCACAGTATATGAGAGTTCTAGTTACTCCACATCCTCATCAGAGACAACACACATCCTCACTGAATATTGTCAGTCCTAATGTAGCTGTTCTGTTGGTGTGTAATGTATTTCCTTGTGGATTAGTAGACATTTCCCTTACATCTAAGATTGAGCAATTTTTCATATGTTTATTGGCTCTTATATTTTCCTATGTAGTGCAGTTTGTTTTTTTCTTTTACGGTTAGTGCTATGTTTAGTGTGGCCTATGGAAGAAATCTTTGATTAGATTATGAAAATATTATCCCTATTAGCTTTAAAAGCTTTATTTTCTTAATCCACTTTAGGTTAAGATATCTAATATCTTGGTTCTTATTCCTTCCACTATGTTTGTGTATTTTTTTAATGAAGCTTCTTTGCTTTGGGACATTGCACAGACAAGTTATAGTTTATTTCTAGTATGTCTTTTTAGGTAGAATAAATGAGGAAAATAAATTGTATTTTATTTAATGTATTTTTCATATGGTTGTTAGGAATCTTTAATGGATTCAACCCATATATTTTCATCACCTTGTCTTCTTAGGAATTGATTTGTAATATGCTTCTTCTGTGTGAAAAATTCAAAGCTTAATCTGAATTTGCTATCTTTGTACAGGTTTTTAAAACGTATTTATTATAAATATAGGAGGAAGCATTTTTTTAAATAGTACTTCAACATTTGAACATCTTGGCTCATTTGCTTTCTCTCTTTCCACACACACACACACGCACACACACTTTGTATTTTTTGCTCAACCATTTGAAAGAAACTGGCTAACATTTCTTTCTCCTACATGACCACACTCCAGCACAAACATAATATCATTATCACAGGTGAGTGTAAATTATTTATTTCATTGTTCTCTAGATTCTAAAATGACCTAGCAGACAAGCATTATCAGTGCCAAAGATTTAATATTCATTTGTTCATTAAAGAACCACTTTACAAACACTAAAATATGGGAGGCAGGTAGAGTACATTTGAAGCTTAGGTAAATACGGTACATAAAACTGTACTTTGAGTAGTACCAAATTTTTCCTGGTCCTTCAGGGTCCTTCATCAAATCCTAGGCCACTTTGAATCACAAAATATGAATATAGATTATTGCTTATGAACTAGACAATATAATTATATTCATTTAAGTTATATTCTATAAATTTGTGTTTGCTAAATACATATTCATTAAAACCTATAAGATTAATGAATGTTTTAATGAAGAGACAGTTACTAAATATATGAGTTGCTAACATTGAATGGCATGAGCCTTGGGTAAGTTAAAACTAAGCTTTATTAGAGAACTTGAATTTTTAAAAATTCACTTTACTATAAAAATGGACTTTGGCTCCATTAAGTTTAAAAATAATTTTACTAAACACTGCAGAGAATCTGGTGTATGGCACCTAATAAATACTTTCCTTAATTAACTGAAGTGTCTCACCTTTAACATGATAGAAAAGAACACTTACTAAGGACTTGGATCTGATTTCTAGCCCAAGCTCAGGCTTCATCATTTTGAGTACTTATAAAGTAAGGAATATGCATTAGGTGATATCCAATTAGAGATAACATTCGTATTATTGTATATTGTGTTTATTGTGTATGCTGCCAGGAAACACTTAATAAATTCTATGTGATCAGGAAATTTAATACATTTTGTTTTGGTTTTTTGATTTTAATGGTCACACTGAACAAAAAGATTTTTTTTTCAATGACTGTGGACTTGAACTTTTTCCTCACTTGATAGCTCGAATTACATCTTTACAAGAGGAGGTGAAGCATCTCAAACATAATCTTGAAAGAGTGGAAGGAGAAAGAAAAGAGGCTCAAGACATGCTTAATCACTCAGAAAAGGTAAATGATCTAACATGTACCAATTATGGGATAGCATTTACTGGTTATCAGAGATTGTAAGGTGGTTTTATTAGGGTATTGTAAAACATTCCTAATGTTTATATAGTTACATTTCTAAACGTTTTTATGTTTTACATTTGGTTGATCGGTTATGAGGGGATGTATGCGTGTCTTATTTGGGGTTTTGTTATTCTGTTTTGTTTATTTTTACCCTGGAAAGTTAGATGTTAGATGTTGGCAGATTATTACAAATTGCTTTGGTTTGGAAATACCTTTTCTTAAAGAATTTTTCCCCTATTTTCTTTGTATATGGCTAAAATGAAGGTACTGATCCTTGCTAGCCTTATGAAGAAGGAAAACGAAGGATCAGTATATAGGGGACTATGCATGCTTGTTCCATTTTGTTGGTAAGAGTTAGCAAAGTAGAAAAGAACATAAAGTGATTGGCCATTGCACTTAGAATTTTCTTAATAATCCAAAGTTTCATTGGTTACCCTCTGTTCCGTACCTTGTTAAGAAAAGGATTAAATAGATAGTATACAGATCTAGCTCTCACTTTTTCAGTGCCTCTCTTATAAATGTTGGAGGTTCAGTAGAACTTCAGATAATTTATCAGAAAAGCCACTATTTATCATGTCCTTGGGACATGCTTCGTGAAAATTAGAATAGTTTTTTGACAGCCCAGCTGGTGTAAATGTGGAAATAGGATAAAAGAAGGAAGAGTTAGAAGTAGTCAAACAGAAATGGAATACATTGACTTGTTCTCTCTTCCCATATTAGTGACTTGCCATGGGACACTTCTTATCCTTTTGTCAAAGCAAAGTAAATGTGGGTTTAGATGTAAATGTAAACAGTGATAATTAGTATTTTTTTTAAGTGGTAGCAAAAATTAGAAAATAAACTGAAGAATTGTCTTATTCATTTTCGATCCTAGCGATGAGCTGTCCTGAACATAACCACAAGCTCTGCCATCAGTCATGGTTAATGATCAAATGGGAAGGGGGGGAGGGGTGGTAAAGAAAAGGTGATATTCTGCATTTAATTATATGTGTTTATTGTGATTTTAAAAGCAAGACATATGTCTCTTGTGAGATATTGAATAATGTAAGATTTAATAATGTGCCTTTTGCACAGTGTATTACATGACTCTCATTCCCATTTTACAGGAAAAGAATAATTTAGAGATAGATTTAAACTACAAGCTTAAATCTTTACAACAACGATTAGAGCAAGAGGTAAATGAACACAAAGTAACCAAAGCTCGTTTAACTGACAAACATCAGTCAATTGAGGAGGCAAAGTCTGTTGCAATGTGTGGTAAGTATAAGTTTTAATATTTTCTACAAGATTAGTTTTAAATAAGACCTACAAAGTTTTGGTTTTGATCAAAACTTTATTTTATAGTAGTATAACTCATAGAAATTATAATCCAGGAAACGGATGTCTTTTTTTTTCTTTTTTTATACCTTCCATTTCGTTAAATCACAATTTCACCTTCTAGTTGCCTCATTCTACTACCTTCTACTCCCTATAAAAGTTAGTGGATTCTCTTTTCTCTGTTTTTCAGCCCCTTCCTTGATTTTCTTCCTGATCCACCTAGACCTCATTACCTGTTAATTCATCTTGCTTTGTACACTCAAATTTCTTATTCCATTGTATTTCCCCTTTATTATGCTTCCAAACACAATTCTAGTTCAGACCAATCTGCTCTCCTCACTTCAAATAGTACTTTAGGTGGGTGTTAGTCAAATGTATTATCTCTAAACTGAGTGGAGCTGACAGTTTTTTTATACGAGGGTAATTCAAAAAGTTCATGGAAAAATGAAATTAAAAGATAATACAAGTCTTTCCATAAACTTTTTGAAGTACCCTTGCATATCACTCATTGGTTTCTTCTTTCAGACTCTCATGTATCTTCTCAAGTTTCTTATGCCATTTCTTTATCACTTCAGTTTTGGTGAACTTTTCTCACATTTCACAAAGAAATAATGAAAGCATAAATGTGAACTCCTTAAAATCTAGTTCTCTTACTTATCTGTCCTATCCTTTTTGCCCATCTTCATTATCTTTCCTCTCGTCTTAGAGGAGGGTGATTCTCTTCCTGTCCTGGTTAATATGTTCTAGCTGTATTCAGATCCATTCTCCTTTATCTCATCCTAACTTTTTATTC